>NW_008619470.1:7352-151748 GCF_000691845.1 Merops nubicus | reverse complement strand
ATATATATATATATTACAAACCTTGTCAGCTTATTTGCATCTGAATGTGAACACAGAACACTTACATAAAAGGCTTTCTTTGTTTAGCACTGCAGACCTGCACAAAGAAGCCTGTCTTTGCATGTGCTGCAGAAGCACTGGTATAGAGACTGGCTCTGCATTTTGCCTTGCAGAGACTGACCTTCTCCATCAGAACAACAGGCAACAGTCACTAGGCTCTGGACACCAGCAAGGAAGGGTGTCTTCACTTGAAGACATAAGTCTTCAATAGGCTTCATAAGTCTTCATAAGGCTTCCTCACTTGATGAGGTTTTCACCGTGTGCTCCCTTCCTTACTGTAGAAAGCCTTTGCTGATTTTGTACAACGTTTTATTCTGCAAACAAAGCATGCTGACATACAAACCAGGGCATTTGTTTCTGAATGAATGAGCAACAACCTGGTTTTGACATTCAACCATGTACTATCTACAATGAACTATTATTGACTCTTCAAATTAAAGCAGCACCTTCAAGTACTGACCAACGACAAAGCATTTAGCATGTCAAGCTCTCAGGACAAGTCATTACTTCCCAAAGTTTTCAACCTATATAGGCAAGATAAAGGAGAGAAAATGCAGTTCTTGCCCTTTCAAAGGTGAAGATCAGATGCAGATATGAATCACAAGATGAGGACCAGGAGCAAACCAAAGTACACCCTTCCTTCCTCCTTATCACCCCAAATCATTCTTTGCATTTCGAAGAGCATGTTTATGTTACAGATGTGAAAAAGTGAACAGCATTTCAAATAACCAAGTCACATTTATTTCTTACAGAATTTGTTGGATTCCTCTGAAAAGAACTGCAGCAACAGCACACACAGTCAGCGTACGCTCGGCACAGTAACCCCAGTGGCACAGGCCCACATACTAGCTGTGATTAGGCAAGGAACAGAATTATTTAGAGGGTACAACTACTGAAGTAAGGTAACATGTTTATTAGGTACACAGATCTTGGAGGAAGTAGAAAACTCAGCCAGAACTTAAAAAAAAAAAATCAGCATAAGAAGCTGCTCAGTGCATATAACATTTTCTTTGGTATCTAGAAAATGGCATCAAGGAGAGTCAATAAATACAAACTTAGATAAGTAGAGAGTGCAAGAGGTCCAGCACAGAACAGTACATTGCCATGAAGAACCACAACTAACAGATGGATCAAAAAAGCCACTTTACAATAAAAGTCTAAATTCTGCATTTTTTGCAGAGGACCAATTTGATTATTCTTGCAGATTCTTTCAGCATCTGTACTGCAGTTGTTATAATCACTTCATAGTCACATCACATCACTTTCATAGTCAGTTCAAGTTTCTCATCTGTTGACTAGAAAAAGGAAATGCCTTTGAAAACTAGGCCATGAACTGTAATTGCTGTAAAACAGAGAGGAAAAACCCCTTGCAGTCCACATTACCACCTTCATTCCTTCCCCTTCGCGTGGAAGCTGATACATCATCAGAGAATCTCCCTCTCCTATTTCCTAAGAGTGTTTCCCTATTTTATAGTTGTGTAAGGCTTCTTCCCTGGCAAGCCTGCTTTAGAAATTAAACCCTCTTAGCAACAGTAGGTCTCATTAAAAGGTGTATTTACCACACAGTAGTATTCTCTATATTTAGCACTTGAAATACATCAAATACCACAGCAAATTTAGCTACTGTGGGTGGTAAACATCCAGTTTAATGGCATCCACTGTATTTGTGTGAAAGCCAGTTTTATAAATAGCTTCCAAAATTCTGCTCAACATAGGCAGCTAATAATACCCGAAGATAATTTATACTTTTTCATTTCTCCTCTCAAGACAAGTGTTGGGCCTACCTTCTCTGCAAAGCACTCACCCAGAACGAGCTCTGTGGGCACGCTCCGACCGGCAACTCAGCTGGGCTGTGAAACACATGGGAGAACTAACCTGAAACTCTCAGGAGCATTCTGGTCTGCCTTTTAGGCTGGAGAACTTGTAAAAACTTTCTGTTTAGATTTGGATGTCTTCCTATTCAAAGGCAGCTGGAAACACAGGAGCTATGTCAGATCAAACTGTCCTCAGCAGCTACAACTGACTTATGCCCTTTGACAAGAACTCTTCTCTTGTTTCCCAAAGCTCTTAAAAGTTTTTCTTCCCTAAGCAGTGGCTTCAAACACTTGAGGTTTCATTTGCAAGTTAATGATAATTCATGTGGATCTTTATCCCTGTTGATCTATAATAAACTGATGTCTGGCACAGATGATAATTCCTCAGAAATACTGCTCCTTTCACAGTTTAATCGAGATATAGCTAGTTCAGAAGGGTCTCATTTTTTTTCCCATTTGACAGCCTTCTAAATTATCTCTTTTTTTTTTTAAATCCTAATCTTCTGTTTAAAATGTGTATATGCATGTTCACTGACATTTCTCTGTGAAAGTATAAACTGGGTTTTCTGAGATGCTGGGAGCTCACAACTCTAGAAGTTGGCAGGTATAACATGCTCACCATGATGTAAAGCTACAATAATAAAAGGGGCCCTATGTCACCACCTTTTCAGTGCATTTCCTCAGACTGAGTTTATATACCAATGAGAAACAATTAAGCAGTTGGTTTCTTCCTCAAAGACTTTTCAGAAGAGCAAGAAAAAGTCATTCTTTCTTCAGTGGCATTGCACCAGGCCAAAAGGTTCGCCATTCTGTAAGAAAGTCAATTCCTGTGAAAAGGACCCATGAAACATTTTTTAAAATGTCACAGTTTTCTGTGCATACTCATTCCTTTTAGTCTTAGACAAAATTTCTTCTGCACTTTCCTGCTATGGCGTTAGTCGCGGGCAATCTTCTTGTAGCACCTGAGCTACATGATCCGAGATGTCCATGCATGTCCGTGACTATCGTTTCAGGTGTGCTGAGTCCACGGGGGGGTTTGACAAAGAGCCATGGAGTGTCCTGCCCCACATCCAATTAAGATCTGTTTTGCATATCCAAGAGCTTTGACTGGCTTTGGGCTATGAACATTCGCTTCTGTGCCATCACCACACATCCCATGTTCATTCCATCCCCAAGAGAAGCACTGGTCACCTAAAAGAATGGATACAAAACAGAGAATAAAGACCAAGAAGCATAACAGCTTTGGTTAATTTTTGGGGAGCAGATTTGTCAAGTCATCTTTTATTTAGGTTCTAAGAAATTCTAAGGTGGGGAAACATGTTCTGGTTCTCTTGAAAATGCAAAGAAACCCAAATGAATTACTCTCTACCTTGTTCTGTATTGTTAACACAAGAGAGACTAAAATAAGAAAGACATTTGAAAATCACTTAGTAAATACATGGTTCAGTATTTATACAGAGTCCACAGAAATCCCTCTCCATTTTAAGGCCCTTCCCTGAAATGAGGTGGAATCCCAGTCTTTTCGGGTTGCCATAGTAAGCAAAACTATCACAGACCACGTCCAGTGACTTCAATCATTCACAGCGTGATCTGTAGCACTGGGGAACACAGAGCCACAGGGCAGCCAAATTACATTTCATTCCTACTTTCAAGTTCATGTCTCACCTTTTCCCTTCAAATACAGGTCTCCAACAACCTGCCTTCTCTTAATCATCTTACCTCTTCTGCTCACTTTGACATCATTTCACTGCTTTTATGATCCTTATTTTCCCTCTATTATTTACTTTCATAACATCTACTCTCTTAAATCCCAAACCACGATCCATGTATTATTATCACCCCATAGTACTCTTTCTTGAAGCACAATGTGTAAATTTTGTTCTATAAAAGGCTGGCATAATAAAAAAATTCACAAAATCCCCCTCTTATTCTAAACCACAAGACATATTTCTTCCCTATTTTCTCTTCTTTATTTGGCTATCACAGACTGTGCCTGTGAATTTCTGTAATAAAAAAAGAAAGCCATCCTGCAATATAATCATGTTTCTGATGCCGTTGTTATTTTTGAAAAGCAGAAGATATTAAACAGCATGAAGGACCAATCTGGAGTCCAAATAATGAGAAGTGCCAAAAGTTACAAAATCCAATCCAAATCATGGTTCTAAAACAATTTTACATTTCTAAATTCAGAAACAGATTATTGCAAAGCTAGCAGGACCTGCAAATACAGTAACATTTCATTGTTGTCTGCTTTCTTTACTTTCATATTAGTATATTGAAGTTCTGCTCTTCTGTAATTAGTGTAAACATTATACTGAAGATGTAATTAAACAATGATCTTTCATTTTCTTGATAATCTTTAAGGCAAGAGAACACAACAAAACACTGCTAGAATGTCACAGTAGGCTAGATACATCTCACCCAGTAGGGCAGTTCCACTGTTCTTAGCTTAGAAGGGACCAGATTTTCTCATGTCTATGCACACACAATATTGACAACCACACCTATATCACAAACATGTGTTGCAGAAAATTACCAAAAAGTAAATGTGTAACATACCCCATTTAAATATCAGATAAAAACACCTTAATTGAAAATAATTGCAATTTTTTTTCTAAGTTTCCAGGTGAAAATATTTATTATATGTAAATATTAACAAAGTAGGAAAAAGACATCACAAACTGAGACTAAAAACACATCATGGAACAATTGTTCAGAGAGAAAAAAAAAAAGAAGAAAGAAACACAGCTGCCCCTCAGGAAAGGCACCATTTGCCTTCCACAGTTAGTATGTGGAACCTGCAGAATAAGTCTACTCAGAGGAGGAAAGCTTCCAAGTTTAATGAGAAGGGCATATAACATGCCCTTACATTAATAAGATGTCTGTGGTAAGCTTTTTGTTACTAGACCACTAGCAACAAGCACAATTTACACATTTCTGTAGAAACTCATCTCATCTGACTTTTATTTCATCCTGTCCCATCAGGACAGGAGAAACAAAACCAGGAAGTTTTTGGTCACTCTGAATTACAATTTGCTCAATGGAACATTAATGGCATACTTAATACTCAAAGAAACGACGCAGTAGGATATTAACCTCTCAAACTGATAAATACCTCTAGCCAAACATCTTTTGAAAAAACATCACTGAAAAATTTACAAGCTAAGAAACCCCCAGACAAGAACATCTCCCCTAAAATAGGGATCACAGAATCTTTTTCTTTTGCCAGTTTTCACTCGCAGCCCATTTCGATTACCTTAGAGCTCACGGCAGTTCTGTGGGAAGATCTATTTTCTGACCTTTCCACATGCTTGAAGAAGTAAAAGCTGGAGAATAGAAAGCAGCTAAGATTTATGAATGGTCTTATACAAAAATGCCTTGTACATCTATGGAGAGCCAGGCTGAAATCCTGGGGGATGAAAGGGCAGCTGACAGAGTTGGAGTGACAGGCCCCAACACCACCACTCACCACCACCAAGTCAGAAGTCAAGAAAGCTACAAGGCAGAGAATTACTATTGTGAAAACAACATCTGCCTGTACAAGATTTAGAGAAAGGTTTGTACGTAAAAAAAAAGCCAGATGCTAGATTTGTGTCAGAAAACAGAGCTTGCAGAAAGCCACAGAGTCCATGTTTCTGTAATGACATATTAACCAAACTTGGGGCAGGGCTGGGCAAAATGCCTGTGGCCAAAGTGGCCAGGAGGGAACCAGCAGCTGTGAGAGCCACTGGCGCAGAAGCAGAAGTCAATGAAGATCAAAGATAATGAAGCACCTATTAAAAAAAAAAAAAGACATAGAAGGAATATGTGCAGAGTTAAGGAAAAGCCTTCATTAAAGGGAACTAATGGCTAGCCTCTGGACAAAGGGCTCCATTGCATTTCAATTCTTTTTCTCTCCCCTATATTCCGCACCTCCCTTTTTTTCCCCTTGTTTTCTTTTCGATTGCCTCTATTCACAGTTTATTGCTGATAAAAACCTCAGCACAGCCCCAGCAGCCCTACGTGCTTTCACGAGAAAATTCAATTTTCATGCCTGGGCCAGACCTTCCCAGGATGAGAGACCATTAGAATGATGTGTATTAATACAGCTACAAATTGTTTCTAACTAAATTTAAAACAAGCATTGTAGCATGTTCTCAAACAAAATGATTTATGTTGGTGAGGTGAGGAGGGAAAGATGCCCCATGCCACTGGTTAAATCAAACAGTATAATACATTGCATTCACCTTTTCCCTTTTAAAACATAAATACTCAAAGTAGAAATGAAACCATGGAACTCACGTGGCAACGCAGCATAATCCCAAGGGCATTTCACCTGAGTTCACAGTCACACTAAGGAGTATAGAGTAAGACTAAGAAGGGTTTTTTCTTCCCAAACTTTAAATACAGAAAAAATGGGTGGAAAAAAAAAATCTGCATAGTCTTACTCTAGACTTTCCTTAGTGTGACTGTGAATTCAAGTGAAACTCCTGTGTGGTCCCACAAACCAAGAAGGGGCTAGTGCCCTCCTTCTGTTTGCAATAATTACCTAGGCTTTTTTCAAGGTAACTGAACTGACAACTGCAATCCACAGGCTGACTAAACTGAAGAAGAGTACTTTAAGTAAAATAAAGCTGCAGCATACTGGACAGAGGACAGGATTCTGGGGAAAGTAGAGGATTTAGAGTCTCTCCTCATTCCTGTGTAGTCTTCTTCAGATGAGAAGAATCAATGTTAGCAAATAAGGTGCTCTGGGTGAGATTCACTGCACTCAACTTCAGACAGCACCACGAAACTTCACTATAGCTTGTTATCCTTTGGTTTTCCTCAAGAGCCAATGGAGTTGTATTTCCATCTCTCCAACAGGCAATTCCTTTTATCCAACACTGATGTCAAAATCAAATCTATCTCACTCTGGTGACTATGGAGGTAGATGAAGGGATTGTGTTAGCCTAGGCAGGTCAATTTTAAAAAGCTGAAGACAGGTTATGATAAATCACATCCTCACAGGTAAAGCAAGGAAAACTGGAAACAAGGCAGCTACAAGTATCACTGCAGCTTAATTTCAGCCTACAAACAGTTTGCTTCTGAACCATCCGGTGCCCTGGAGGTGGCTTATCACTGAAATCCTTAAAAGTCTGTGTCTTTTCTGCTTCTCCTGTCCCACTCTTCCAACCACACAAACAAGCAGAAGTTGGCTTTAAAGACAAGCCAAGTATCTCGAAGCCAAACTATTCAGACACGTTTTAAGGATCCATTAAAATGCTTTAGTACAGCTCTGCTGTATAGGCTCTGTGCTCCTAACAATAGCCCACAATAACACAAATTATTACTATTTTTTTAAACCTTAAATTACTGCTATCTTACAGATGGTTATAAAGTTACAGTAGGCAAGAGATCAGCTCAAGGCAAGTCTAATGACTTCAAACAGCATCTGGGCTGGACCACAAACAAAATTCAGGTGTCTTGGTCATCCTCCCTGGACTCTTATGAAAGCATTCAAAACCTCCCAAGAAACTACGTAACATCAAACAGAGAAAGATTTAGACTGTAGTTCTCCCAAGGAGCTGTAAAACACAAGCGAATTAAGTCTTCCTATTTTTTCAGGACATGTGGCAATCCAGGGTGTCATGTAAAATGGAAGAAACATCCCTATAAACTTCTGTATTTTTGTCGGCAAAAATTCTGTCATTAGCACTAAAGTTTCACATTTTTAGAATATACAAAACAGGGTTGATACAAATTATTTTCTGCAGAGAAACATAGAAACGTGTAAGAAATTAAAAGGGAAGTGTATTATGGAGCTACATTTACACCCAGATTTTCAAGTAGCAAGCTGTCGTGTGCTCCAGGCAGCCCATCCAGCTGCTGCTGGAGTTGCTCAGGACCAGAGCCCTCAGAAATGCATGTCTGACTTCCCAGTACGCTGGATAAAAATCACAGGCACTGCAGTGCTAACACAACACACAGAGAGGAAACAACATGCATTTTTTATATTCAGTACAAAGTCACAGTGCTAAAGACATGCTGGTTTCAAAGTCAGCCTCCAGTCAACAATCTGTCCTCACTTCACCTTTACATCATTAGTAGCTCTCTCCAGGCAGTGGACCCAGACCAGCTCAGTCCTCTCCTCAGCAGTGGTTTTACACAAGTGAAAAATCAGAGAACTTCAGGTCATGCATCTGTGGTTCACCCTAGTACCTGGAAAGAACAACTTCCAATGGCTTCAAACAGCTGCTCATAACAAATACATGAAGCCTGCACAGTATGGACTTCTCTGACTTGGTGCTCTAAACGAGGATCTTCTGTGAATTATTACTTCTTTACAGCAGAAGCACTGTCTTGGTAGTTGCACCTTCTCTCTGCCTGTACTTGTATGTTGTGTAATACAGCTGGGACTTCAAACTGGGTCAGGGCCTCAAGGCCAACTGTCAAAAATATCCTATTACAATATACCACTAACTACTGAAGAGTCAGAGTGAACTTGAGCATAGAAGTGCCTGGCATGGCTTAGGGAGCCACAGTGCTATGTGGAGTACTGCACAATGGAGCAATAAGGCTACACATCACCTTTGAAATTAATTTCATTTGGGAACATCCAATTTCTAGTTTCTCCTTCAATATCAGCATCTATCCCATGAATGGCAAATGGATGAAGAGCATAGAGCCCATCTAAGCTTTTCTATCTTTATTCCCCTAGTATATGAACAGACAAGAGTTACAAAATGGGAAAAGAATCATCTTTAGAATGATATAAATTCTGAGCGTGCAGTGAAGGGCAATGTAGCACATCTGGCACAGCCCAAAAACTGTATATGGGGCAGGAATCTAACATACAGGAATGCAGAGAAGTAGGGGAAAATACAGTAAGAACAGCACTTACCAAAAAAAGCCTGATCAATTTCACACACACACACTGTGCATTTTGCTGTGCGCTGTGTTAAGCATCAGGCAAACAACGGAGCCTGTTCACTAGAGGTAGTGCTAGCTCACTAATACACAATGACAACAGAAATTTTGTTCTGTCCTAACAGGACACTTCAAAGCAGGAGATGAATGGCTCACTGCACAAATTAATATGCATCTATTTAAAAAAATCACTCCTTGTTACATCTAACAATCCATGGTTTAGGTTCAGGCTAGTTCATGACAGGTTTTGTTTTTTCCTTCTAAGTTATGCATTCCCATATTGAAGACAAAACCCTGAGGAAGAAATTCACAAAACTATAGCCTGGGATTTAAAAACAACATACTTGCAACTGCAGATTTCTTGGGCTGCTGCACCTTTATGGTTTCCGTGGCAAAACTGAAGTCCTGAAAGAAGGAGATGTTTGCTTTGATGTGAGCAGGTAGCAAGGAGAGAAATCTGTTGCAAGGATTAACTGTTCACTTTTCTGTTTTCACAGGGAAACATGAACGGTACCTATTATGACTAAAGCTCAAGGGTGCTGCACAAGGTTTTCCTCTTGGTTTTACTCAAACATGTCAATTCCTTCCCAACAGGAAAACATCTCCAACTCAACACAGAACAAAACCTGGGCTCACGACTTTGTGCAAGACTGAACGTATCTGGTCCACTGACAATACATGAGGATTATATCATACACGAAGCAGCCGCAGTGCAGAGAGGATTAAGCATTAAAGATGCTTTTTTTTACACCTGTAGAAGACAAGAAAATCTTTAATTTTTGCTCTTTTAAGTAGAGGACAAAACCAGCTGACAGAAAATTATTAATGGAGAGATTTTTTTCTTGAGGTTCTGAACATGGCACTAATGTCTGCATCATCAGAGCAGCAGGCAAGGCAGAGAAGGACTTTCACTCAGAACTCATATCCTTGCCTCTCAAAAGGACAGGCATTAAATGTGTCAGTGCTTTAACTTTGTATGACCAGAACCAGACAATCACGATTGCACTGGAGAGCTGGAGAGTGCAGTCTCATGACCCTCTGTATGATGTGAAACAGAACATACAGAGAATACCTTGTACTAAGTGCTTAGTAAGCAGCCATCCATCCATGCAAAAAAAGGATGAAGCAGCATCTCAAAGCTCATCTAGAAGTCTATGAGTGATTCAAGTGCCCCATGGGATCATGTGGTGCCATGGCCGTTTGCACCCACGTGCTCTAGGTATGGAGCATCACCATTCCAACTGAAGTCCATCTTCAGCACAAGCCTAGGAAAATAATAGACTATAAAAAGTGATGAACACAGAAGCAAGAGTCTGAGAAGCTCCTCGAACTGCATCACAGTACTACATGTAGCTTTCAACACACTGAGCAAATCACGGAGCAAAAGGCACAGACAGCAAGAGGAGCAGCAGCTTGCAGGTGAAACGGTGCTTCCTCCTACTTCCTTGGCTGAAGTCTGGAAAAAGAGACCCCACTGGGCTCTCAGGAACCCTCTCCCCATGGAAAAGCAGCTAGGTTAGAAAAGATTTTGGAAATGCTTTGGTGCTTAACATGTTTTACAAAGCAACTCTTTGCACCTACACTGATCTACTTACAAGTACATAGTTTTCAGGTGATCACATAGAGCAGGCTACATATGGCTGTCAGTGCTTGGCAGCTTAGAAAACATACTTACAATGCAACAAAAGGGAAAAAGATATTCCATATGGTCACATTTACCTACAGCTTCTTCTTATCTGACTGCTATTCTCTTCTCTGAAGGGCTGTTTGCACTGAACAAAAGTGAGCATTCTGGGGTTCATCTCTGAAGGTGTCCTTTTCTGCAGAACCCAATTCTCTAACTCGGAACCAAGAGGTGAAACTTGTAAAACTCCCATATAGACACCTTCTGTAAAATAGCTTTGTGTTTAAATGGGCTTCAGTTTGGACTTTCCCCCTTTTATTTTCCCTTGTCAATTGCAAGGCTGCATTTTGGTCAAGTTTCAAGGTACATGATATGAATGTGTATTACTGTCAAGTGAAGTCTAAAAAAACCTGCCTGTTGATTTTAAATAAGTGAGGGCTTTGTTCCCATGCTTAACAAGTAGTTTGAAGTGAAGTCCAGAAGTCATAAGCTAAAGCATTACAAATGCAAAGAGAAAAATCAAGGAAACAAGTGACTACTGAGTTTCTCAGTTTCCTTCTTCCTGATTGAACTAGTAGATTCCCTCACGGCTACGCAAACACTGCCTCAGAACAAAAGTAGTTGCAACTCAGCAGTGACATTACTAGGATGCCTTACTTTGCAGAGTTTCAAGTTGTAAACTTAGCGTAACACAGTGGCTCAGCTGACGCTCCCTTGCAAGTGTCACAGTGCTGTTTTCACAGCAGCAGCACTGGAGTACACGTGTACCCGCAAAAGCTTTACAATACCTAGCTTAATACAAGCTATAGCATAGCTGTAGTTGGAGAGTTCAGGATGAACTAACCCTCCTTTCTGGGCAGGATTTGTGGATTCCGTTTCCTCTGTGCTGCAACTGTTGTACTTGAGTTAAACCACTTGCATTTGGTTCAATGTGCCTACATCACACTGTACTGTAGTGCCAGCGCACATCAATAAACTCCCATGGGTCACCTGCCTTCTCTGTCTCAGTGTTTTGTGCCAACTGTTACAGGGACCTTTATATTCACCATCCTGTTGGGGTCTAAATGTATAACTCCAGATCTACCCAGATACAACAATGGTTGGGTGATTTGAGCACACAAAAAAGGAGCAAAAAGTAAATTACTTGGTAACACCTCCCTGTTAACTTTGCTGCCACTTGAAACCATCCTTCACCCCTATCTCATACAACACAGTTCTGTGAACTAACAGCCTCCCTTTCAAAGAGAATACAGAGAGTTGCCAGAGCTGAGAGAAAAGATGAAAGCAAGTGAAAGAAGAAAAAAAAAATCCGACTACTGAGACTTCAAACACAGACTTTAGAGAGGTTTACTTCAAGTGTGTGCTCCAAAGGCAAGTCACGTTTGCTCAAAGGGGCAACTGAAACACGGTATTTTTACCTGAGGTTTGCTCTGCAGCACTCGGCTTGTGTTCAATGGCAACTAAACCAGCAGTTGAATACTGAAGAAAAACACTTTAAAAACAAAAACCAAAACCAAACTGCAAAGTAATACCACCACAACAGAACGCTTAGTCCCATCTACACGGGCAAGCTATTATCACTCAGTTTAGAAACATATACAAAGCAATGAGCTAAATAACATTTACCAGAGGGGAGACAAATTTTCTTTCCTTTCCCAGGTAACCAATAGCCAGAAGACCAGGACCTTAGGAATAACACTCCTATATTTTCAACTGTACTTTTAGAACAATGTTTTATATTTTAGTAAGTGTTCCAGAAAAAAAAATAAGCAAATTGTCAATATTGGTTATAAAAGAAGTAGTGGAAGAATAGCCTTTGTCAGGTATAATTAAAACAAGCATCATACCAGAAGAATTAAAAATGGTCAGGAAGAGAATCGAAGCAGACAGCTCCAAAAAAAGAGAGGTGCCCAGAAGGCAGGGTTGGATCTGTTTCTCCAAACATCAGTTCAAAATCATACATGACTGCTGAGTGAACTCTGGAGGAACTGCTTGTTGGCATTAAGCAAAGGAAGAGTTCTGCCATCAGTACCTGTTAAAAACAAAGACCAGTTTGATTAGACAGAAGAGAGATTTTGACACACTTTTCTGGCACAGAACAGAGATTCTGGGCAAGATGTAAAGCACAGCTTGCTAAATTCTACCTTTTTATAGCTCTATGGACTAATTTCACTCTGTTCTCCGTTATTTTTATTCACTAAACTGATTACAAATCTGTAATTCTTGTTAAAAAAAAAAAAAAAGTTGTTGAATTTCAGTACTGAGTTGGCAAAAAGCAAGAACTTCAAACAAGACAAGGGGCTAAGGAAAAGGGAGTACATGGGGGTGTGCAAACACACAAACCTTTTACCAACTCAGGTTGTTCAGTTTGGGCAGAACCCTGCTGCTGCACAGCTCCTCCACATTTCTACCTTCACCTTCTTCTGCAGGTCAGATGCCTGTTACACCTACTCTGCACACCACTGTCAAGGGTTAGGGCTGGGCCAGGCACTAGATGAATGGTAGATGCTCCCTATTAACCCCTCTCCCTTCCTGAAGGAAAAGGGAACAAGGGACAGAGACTTACACGATTAGTAAAATACAACAGCTTTAAGGAAAATTAATAACAATAAAATGAAATATATGCAAACATAAACATAACCAATATCTAGCCCAGCCTTTCAGCCACCAGAAATTACATCACTGTCACCACTGATGCTGTGGAGCAGGCACTGGGAAGTCCCTGACTGGACTCAGCAGCAGATAGGAACTGGATTCAGGGACAGAGTCCTCAAGAAGAGAAAGTGCTCCTTGTGATCCCTCAGCCTTGTATTGAACAGAATGCATACAGTACAGAATCCCTCGTGGGGCTGTTTAGGGTCACCTGTCCCAGCCACTCCTCCCTGCAGGTGCAGCCTCTTGCTTTCTGCAGCCCTGACGTGGTACACAAGGTTTAGCAGTGACCTTGGTCTCCACAGCAAGTGTAAGCAAAAGGCTTTCTGCACACCCAGACCCTGGCAGTAACCGTGAACACCGAGTGCTACCACTGCTAGAAGACACTGTCTGCAAAAATAGGATGCTAACTTCAGAAAGGGCACTTAGAAGAGACTAAGCTCAGTCAGTTCTGTTCTAGCTCAAACCAGGACACACCACTCTTGCCTAATCTTTCCTAGAAGTGAGCAAGGCCAGGAAAGAAATGCAGGCAGAATTTGCGGTGCCATTAGGTGGCAAGTGACACTGTTTGAGCTCTTCTGATTAGGACAGGCAAACAACAACTCTACCACGTGGTTCAAGGTACCTTCTGGGGGCACCTCACCACTCTGCCTCCATCAGTACAAGGTGCCCCTAAATTCTGTTCTGGGGGCAGCTCCTTAAGTAGAGGGAATAACTACTATGATGAAAACCTCCTACAATTAATGCTGCAGAAATGCCTTCTGAAAGTTTCTGCTCTAGTACAATTTTCTGCACTCTGGCAAAATAGCCATAGTGAAAACAGTATTCATGCAGCAGATGCTGGAAAGTAAAATCTGTCTTTGCCATGGTGATGGGAAGGACAGCTGATGGGCAGAGAGGTTCAGAGACACCATGGCAGCTCCAGAAGGTCAGAGGATGAGAATGGACAATGCAAGCTGGGTCCCTGAGATGCTGTTTGGCGCTATCCCACCTGATCTTCTGCACAACCAACCTCAGGGAAAGGGGCAAGACAGCTGGAATCAAGACAGGAATATCTGGTACCATTTTGGAAGGGACTGTATCTGCCTGAGACCTAGTATAACAAAGTATTAATCTTCATAATTAAAAAAAAAGAACACCCCCCCTAACACTCACACACACACAGAGACACAAAATCCCAGTTCTGTCTCTGAAAGAATATTTGATCAAATTAAGAATTCAAGAGCTTATTTCTCCTTGCTTTGGAGGAAGCAGAAACACTGGAAACACAGGGGCTCCTGCATGCACTGGCCTCACTGTTCTTTCCCGTGTCCATACAGACACCCAGTTGCTTCCACCTTACAGCTGGCACTAGGGACTTCATAAGTTTATTCAGCTACCTGAGGGATTAGTTTGTTCCCAATTTCTGTATGAAAATGCCTATTATTTTGGAAGAAAACCATTACATTTCAGTAATTTCTTAAGAAGTAGGCATTATTTTTGTGTGTAAGTAGCAGCTTGTTATTGTTTAGACAAGATTTTAAATCGCTGTGTTGAAATATGGTTCCACTGATTTAAGCTGATTTTGAACACCTTCTCTCCTAGCCAATTCTCTCCTGGTCTTGCTGAAAGGCTGCTGATGGAACTGTTTCCTCTCCAGCTACCCTTCATGAAAAGCTACCCTTTTCAGAAATTTCTTAGGAGATCCTTCAAATTAATTAGCTTATAGTTCCCACATCACTTTATTTAATTCTTTTTTTATTTAGGTTGTGGGATTTTTCTGTTTGGTAGGTTTTGTTTGGTTTAGTAAGCTCCCAGAGCTCTCACAGACAGAAATCTTTCTTGCTCTCTCTGCAAGACATGATTTTAGAGGCTTTTGCTACTTGAGAAATTTTTTGGCTCTCCAGAGGACAATTAAACAGGGAAAACTTTGTATTCATTACAAAACACAACTCTGCTTCGGAAGATTTGGTTTGACCAGATTTGTGATACTGACCACAACTTTTCATCCACAAGGCAAGGTCAGCCTCAAGTCAGCATGCACTGGCTAGACCCAAGTCCCAGGAGGTGCAGAAGCTGCCTAGCTGACAATGGGATGGGTAACCAGTTCTTCATCTCCTACATGAATGGATTCAAAGCTGCTCCTCCAACTGGTAATCAGCAAAGGTCTTACCAGGATTTAAGCAGTGAAGGCAAGCCTCAATGGGATGGCAAAGGGACCAAATTGTTTTTTGAAATAAGAAGTAGCCATGAGGAAAAATGTTTGACTGTAGTTGAGAGCAAAAACCTGAGTCATGACTAATTCCTTCATTTCCAGCTGTCTGCTTCTCTTACTAACGCTTGGCTCCTCTTAGCCCTGTGACCCTAAACCTTGTTGTTATAGAGGGAGAACTACCCTGCACAAAGCAGAGATGATATCCTCTTTCCTGAGCTCTGAAGGGATCTGGCCAGACCTTCCCTCCCAACAAATGGCAGAAACTATCACAAGAAGCAGCAGAGAATGAGGGACTAATCCTCTGGGTGCCACCTGCATTACTGGCCAAAGGCAACTCACCAGTTGTCCCATTTCCACGTCTTCCCACCTCTTCTTGAGTATTTTAGCTCTTTATATTGTTATCTCTGTAGGCCAGGGAACATCCTTCACTGCCTCCTCAACAAGATGGTCTGGCCTCACCTTGAGCCCATAGACGTTGTAATGAAATTAAATAATGAAAAAACTCTAAAAAACTCTGGCTTATTTACTCATCCATGAGATTAGATTCATATTGCTCTTTAAGTCTGGAACTTAAGAAAAGAGTGAATAAAAAACATGCAGTGAAGTCATTACTGGGTCCTAGAAACTTGGCTCATCTGTATATTTAGAACATGCTTGAAAAATAAACATTCAAATTTAACATAAGATGAGACATCATGCACTTACTTAACTGCCCTTTCTCACATGGTGGCTGATAGGAAATAAACCCGTCCTACTTTATCCAGTCATAAAAAGAACTCGAGGCAGGGAATCATGAAGGTAAAGATGACTTTTTATAGGTCTGCTTTACAGAGCATACATCCATAGGAAAATCATCAGTGCTTTTGTTTCCCTATCTACAGACCAGGGATATTTGTCTGTCCCAGGGAAGGTTTTAAGTCTATGCTTTATAGCAATAGTTTGTACCAAATCCTTAAATTAATGGACAGATATGAAAGAGAAAAGAAAATATGTAGTGAAAGTAAAATTCAGTTAATTAAGGCCATTACAAAGAAGCCATGGTAAAAGCCATTTTAGGGTTCTTAACGCATATGAAATCTGTTGAGACAAAAAGCTCTTCCTGAGTCAGTGCTGCTGTCACCATTTGTGCTGTACAGACCCTGAGGACTAAGCAGCACACTGAAATCCAGGATGAGGAGAGCAGCAGTGTTCTGCGAGCGTGACGTTGTCTGCGTGGAGGGGTGGGCATCACAGGGCTCTGAAAAGCAGCCAAGTCCCTCCCTTCACAGAGTCCCAGCATGGTAGAGGCTGGAAGGGACCTCTGGAGATCATCTCACCCAAGCCCCCAGTTCCAGCAGGGTCACCCAGAACAGATCACCCAGGATTGCAACCAGGCAGATTTGGAATCTCTCCAGAGGAGACTCCACCACCTCTCTGGGCAGCTGCTCCAGGAAAGAAGTTTTTCCTTATGTTTTTGTAGAACTTTCTGTGTTCCAGTTTACGCCCACTGCCCTTTGTGCTGTCACTGGGCACCACTGAAAAAGAGTCTGGCCCCACTCTCTTGATCCCCACCCTTTAAATATTGATAAGCATTGATAAGAACCCTTCTCAGTCTTCTCTTCTTCAGGCTAAACAGCCCCAGAGTTCTTAACCTTTCCTTGGCACAGAGATGCTCCAGTCCCCTCAGCATCTTTGTTGGACTCTCTCCAGTGGCTCCCTGTCTCTCTTGAACTGGGGAGCCCAGACCTGGACACAGTACTTCAGAGGCAGCTTCACCAGGGCAGAGTAGAGCAGGAGAAGAACCTTCCTTGACCTGCTGGTCCCACTCTTCTTCATGGACCCCAGGAGACCATTAGCCTTCTTGGCTACAAAAGCACACTGGTTGCTCACAGCAACTTCCTGTCCAAGAGCTAACTTCTTAACCTGTTTCCTAGAGCTGAGATATGCTACGAATTGAGATACCTTTTAGTTCATGTTGCTGCTTATTTCCTATCTTCTATTTTCTGCACCCAGCATCTTCCCTTCCTGCCCCCGCTCAACTATGTCTTTTGTCTCCTTTCCATGCTGTCCTCATCCCTCT
Organism: Merops nubicus; assembly: GCF_000691845.1. Taxonomy (NCBI): domain Eukaryota; kingdom Metazoa; phylum Chordata; class Aves; order Coraciiformes; family Meropidae; genus Merops; species Merops nubicus. Next base: position 134,457 of record NW_008619470.1, on the reverse strand, counting down.
AAGGCACTTCTGCAGAGCTCTGCATGAAGACAGCATTAGCTGCAGGACTATCAGAGCAAGGCAGAATTTGCTCTGTACCTGCACGCCAGTACTGTCTCTTTCAATCCTTCTCTGCCAAGGAAGGATTTTATGGAATTGCAGGTGGTTTAGTTTCTGTGCGGGAGGCTGAGCTGCACCATGTAACTATAGCAACAGCCACAGTGAAAGCTCTCGATTTTTATTGACATGCCTCACATAACCTCATGGAAAAATTTATACAAATGGAGAAACAGAAAATTAAACATCCCGAAGGCCAAAGGAAAATATTGTCGTGATCTGCATCTTTATGCATTGCTTAAACACATCCCCCGTGGTAATTTGCCTCTTTTACTGTATAGTGGTAATGTTAAAATAGCATTTTAAAACTCACAGTTTAAACAGTAATTTAAGCCCCCACAATGCCAACCCAGAAGATGTGTGTGATCAGCTCAGAAAATGCTGCAGCACCTCCCTGTATTTGCCAAAGCTCCAGTGCTGGGAATCTGACACGACACAGAGAGAAGGAATAAGGAGCACACATTTTCTCACAGAGCAATAAATGTTTGCATAGGGATATACTGAATTATTCATCTCTTACAGACAAAAGATGCATCTTCCTAAAAGGAGTTTTAAAAGGAGTTTCCTGTGCTCGCAGCAGCTGAGAACTGTATGAAAATTATTTTGAGATGCTCTGTCCCAGTCTTAGAAACCTCTTACTTGAGAGACAAGTTTGACATTCCAAATCCAATAAAGCCATTTCAAGCTTGCAGCAAAATATGACTATGCCGCAGTCTGAAATGGCCTCAGGTATGCTGGAAAGCTACCAAATCACTTATGTTGAGCTTGGAAATGCCACCCCTAAAGGTGCTTCCAAGGCCATGATCCACAGTGGTGGAAAACTGATCCTTGCTCATGGACACCATCTATAGCCTTAACCTTTACCACACTACTTCAATTCTCTCCCAGCACCTCAAACAATGTGAATCAAAACCAATTCCGAAGATTTAGTAGTCAGCAGGCTGAGAACTCCTCCTGCTGACATCTTGACCTCACTGACAATGTGTGTTTGCATGGCCACAGGAACAGACAGTTTTTGCTGCCAATTAATCTGACTAGAACACACCACCCCCATTGCCAGTTATTGCTCATTGACAGCTCTGCTGCAATGATATTTCTCTAAAAAAAACCCACAATAATCCCAACGACTTTTTTATTCTAATGATCATCCAAACCAAAAATATGTAATAGCAAGCTTTAGGGAAAGCTCCTGAGCTGTTAACATAGCTCTTCTGATGGTAATACTCTTGCAGCACACAATGCAGTCTAGGCTGCCTGGGAAGGATGAGACTGCTGTGTTGCCATGGAAACAGGAAGGCACATGTTTAGGTTGCTCATCCCTGAAGAGCTGCCCTACCAATATCTTTAAAGTCTGTTAATAAAATTTTAATCAATAATTAGAATAAAGTGAATTTCACCTCCTGTTTGACACCAGAATCTCGGTTCAGACGTTGTCAAGCTCTTTTCATGTTCCCTGCATCCAACTATGCCCTACAACATTAAGAAGGAATTTATGCACAAACAAAAATGTCAACATGTGCTTATCTAGTTGAGCTACTTAAAATTATTATTCCACCCAGCAATAGATACCAGTTTCCCAACAGAAAATCTTGTGTACATCAGAATGTGCCTTTTGATTTATTAATCAATATGCTATCTTCCACTAAAAAAAAACCAAACAAAAAACCCACAACAATTGAACAGCTCAACTCTATGTACCAGCGTAAGGCCATCATCTACCAGGGATGTGCCCCTGGAGAAGGTGCAATTCAGTACTGACAAGACTCAGTACTGGTGTTATCACTCACCATCTCCTCCAAACATCTGCTGCTTCCTAGAAATGGTAGGTTCCACCTTACTATGAGTTACCTGCAGACAGATTTCCCAAAAGTGAGGCTTATGAAGTAAAAATGCATTTCCAGACAGCCAAACAGAAAACAGGCCAAGTCATTTGCTGGCAACACTTCACAGGTTTCACCATTATAATGGCAGAGAAGCTGCTGCAAACATGCAGCTGTAACGACCTGCACAGTTAACTAGGTGGGTACCCCTATTTGTTATTGCTTCTGGAAATGAGTAAGCAAGGCTTTGCTAATGCCATTTACTAATCTAGCCACTCTTTTTTTATGGATAACTAAGTACAATGTTAAGAATACCAGAGTATGCTAGGAGACAGTTAAGAAGCTCTGTATTCTGGATCACAAAACAGTAAAGCAAAGCTGAGAAGACAAGAAATCCATACTGTGAGCAAGAGGCACATGATAGATTTTTTTTTAATGGAGTCATACATTATAAATATTATTTTTTTTTTTAAATTTCAGTTAATTTCCATTAACGTATACGATATGTCTCTGTTTCAGTATTCCTGGCAGAGGGACTCCAGTGGTCCATTCTGACAGGAATAAAACCAGCTCCCACACCTCCTAATACCAAGAATCTTCTCTGCACTGAGATCTTAAACCAGAATGTTCAACGTCAGAAGAGATATGAGTGACAACAGGAGCAATATGTCCTTCAGAGAGGACACACTTATCTGGTTTCAGCTTCAGAGGTTCAGAGTAGGGATGATTTTCCACACCCTGCTCCCAGAATATAGCAGCTCTTTCCAGAATCTGGCAGTCTCTATCTGCAGGTACATTGGAGCTTGAAGTTTTCTAGAAAACCCCCAAACACTAACCTCCTGTTCAACTGTACAAGATTTTTAAGGTGTGTGTTATTTTTAAATTAAACTTGAAATACATCCGTTTCCTCAAAGAAGAGGAACAACAATCCCATTTCCTTCTCCTGGTTCTGTAATTAGCATGAAGACATCATAATTGCAGGCACAACACTCCTGCAAGCCAGGATCCCGCTGTGTAGGCACTACACAGTAGCTAAACACATCGCTCCAGCTTGCAGCCGAAGTTGCAGATACTCCCCTTTTTCATGAGAGCACTCAAGTATTTGAAAAAATCCAAAACCTTTTAGGACAAGCATTTCCCAAAAGATATGTAATTGTGCTTTGTCCACCTTGGGAATGCTTCACACATTCAGAAATCCATTCTGAAATTCTGTTTTGGTTTTATAACAGAACAAACAATACCATCAGATGGATGGTGAGTTAGGACAATTTACCTTTATAAATCTTATTTAACCAGAGCTTATAAAAATGCAGTCCATCAAAAGTCTTTAGAATAAACATTCAGCTCTTGCTAGTATAACATTTATCCAGAAACTTAAACTAAAATTGTTTTGATTTCCCATCCTAAGCAGTTCTATTTTTGAATATATATTTTTTGTGTACCACTGAAAAGACAGCATTTTTTCCAAGAGAGGAAAAATGAGAGAAAAAAATTTTTTTTTTTTTTTTTTAAAGCCCACAATATTTTAATCTTCAATGCACATGTTTCTCCCCTGAGGTATCCACTGTGATATTTAAAAGGATTTATTTGCTTACAGCTAAACAGATGCTATTTACTCACACTACAAAACTCCTGTCATACAAGGCAGGCACCATTTAACCACCTTCTCTTCAGGGACTCCTCCTCCTAGGGACAGCACGTTGGGACAGTCGTGCACTCTCTGGAAAGGCTCCACACAGCACACACACATCGTTCCTTCTCCAACCATGCCAAAAAAATCCTGTAAACCATCATTATCCAGTTTTATCAGCAGGATAAAATACAACCAAATCTGAGGGTTTTGCTAAGTGAGTATGTTAATTTACCCCTTCAGCTATAAACCCCTGGATCTCAGCAATGCACTTTGCCTTGGCTCTGAGGGTTAATAGGATAGTGTTTTCATTCCTCTTAGTTTTTAAGGGCTTGGCTGCTCCCTGGGCATTTGTGCTGGCTACCAAACTATTTTCAACTGTCCATCCATCCAGGCATTGATCTCCTAGGCATCAATCACAAAAGAGATGCTTCAGATGCAAAAGCACTAGCTCTGGCTTTCAACAGAAAATTTTGGAGACAAACAGCTTAAAGAAAACAGAGAGTGACAAAGTGCCATTTGGAGTGCTCCTAGTCTCCCCTTCTCACAAAGGCTTCCTTTGGTCGTGATATTTTAGCTACTTCATGTGGCTTTTACTGCCTGAAAGCCAGCGTGTGGCTTCACCATCCTCCTTTTTTCCATGACTGTATTTTAAACCAAACTTTTTGTTCAGAACTTCCATAGATCCCAGACAGGAACAGCCTTGGGACATAGAATAATTTAGGCTGGACCTCTGGAGATCATCTGTTCCAGCCTCTGCTTGAGTGCCTACCACTACACTACTCATCTGCCTTGGAATTGCTGTGCTGCTGCAACACTCTGCAGCAAGCACTGCATGCACAGAACCTGCTGGGTGCAACCCAGTAGTTGAAGGCAGCTTAATGTTTGCCCATCTCAACCAAATTTCCCGTTTCTGAACTCACAGGCTCTTGTTTTTCCTCTGCCAGCACTTCTCTGAAGGCAACAATCCTCTTTCTTTGCTGAGAAATTCAGTGTGACTCTGCAAAAAAATCCTGTGCACTCCTCAGCCCCCAAACTGTATAACCTTCAAAGAGGGTTGGGTTTTCAGCCTTTTAATTTAAAATGCACATACAAAGCTAATTTCTGCAGATGGAGTAAAATGTACCATGTGCACCAGGCAGACTGGCTTTCTCATTGGGCACTGAAAGGTTACTATGATTCACACATTATGCTTTAATATTTAAATTTCCACATGCTACAGATATGCTGATAGAAGAATAAATGTCAGAACGTTAATCTGTTCTGAGATGCACCTCAGAAGAAGGTAGACAACACACTCTGAAATCAGATTCTGTTTCTGTCTATCCAAAGTTGACAGATTTCAGTCACTTGAGTAAGAAAAGATTGCCAAAGAGGCTAATGATCATGAGGAGACACTACACTGACATTTTCTTTGTCCTTGGTGGAAAATGCAAGAAACAGCAAACTGCTTTATTTATTCTAGTTGGGCCCCTTTGTCCTCATTTTTATTTTCAAGGTACACTTTATACCCAGATTCACATTTATTTACTGCTTCAGTTTTGCAGTTGTGCCATACCACTTAACTCCACCCAGGAAATTTACTCTGCAGTGTTATTTTTCCCTCCTCTAAAATTTGGCATGCCTGGTGAACAGGGAGTTCTGACAAGCTCCCAATAGCTCAGGGCACCAGAACCATGAGGCCTCAATGCGTTTGGGTTTGGGGGTGGTTATTTCTCCTTTCCTAAGGAAAGGAACCTTTATGCTGATTCTGGCCTTAAACACTGCATCCTGAATAGTGTGACAACTGGGGAAAACAAGATCTACAGTGTCAGCCACTTACATGTGTTCTCACATAGTCACCATCTGCTTGGTAGTCCCAGAAGTCAGCAGCTCGCATCACAAAAAGCACTGTCTAATATATTAAACACCCTGCTGACACAGAGACCATGGAGTGAGGGACCAAGCCTGCTAGCTGCTGAGCCATCAGGTTATGGCCTCAAAATATACCAGCAAAGAACCACTTAAAGGTAGTCCTTCAAGGTCTTTTCCTTCTCCCCTGTTTCCCAATAACAGGCTTCCCACTGATGACGAAACTGCTGCAGCTTACGTTGTGTAAATTTGCTAAACAACTGCAATTTTACAAACTTGCAAGTCCACAAATGTCTATTATTGCATCTGTTTGCAGGAACGAGTTTGTTGAGAGAAAGAACAAGCCCCACAGAAACAACAGCTGCAGTCCTTGTCAAAATAAGCTGTTGGTCCTTTGCGCGGTACGGAGACTGTCCCCAAGTTAAAGGGGACCTGGGAACCATTCTGAAGGACCAGAGGGATTGTCTCCTGGGCTCTCCTGGAGGAACAATCAAACACTGCTGTATGGTATGACCATATAGCTCAAGCTCTGATCTTAAGAGAGAAAAAGTCTCTGATGACCAACCTGTCAGCACATGATGACAACATATATAGTCCCCGTAAGGGACTTGGGACTGGCAGCTGTGAAACAGTTACAAGAACGTCTGTCATCTCAAATGGGAAAAGGAGCAAGCTCAAAAGGGATAATCTGCTCACTTCTCCATACATACACATGTATACTATACATATATAGGCTTAAATCAAAATATGGATTTATCAGACTACTATTCCTTGGTATGCCATCTTATTTGCCTTAAACAAAACCAGAAATTCTTCATGTGTGTTCTGACATTTTAGGCTTCTACTTGGAAGTCTTATCATGACAATTTGTTTCCCAGGAACAAGAGGGCTTGACAAGCTCCAGCCTTGGGCTTGGGTAGATCTTGCCAGCAGAGATGATGATGTAGCATTTGGATTCCATAATTCCATTCAGCAGATAAGCAGATTTCTTATCTAGCAGAAATACATCAATTATTTTATGCTATGCATACATATGCCTTTTTTCTAAGACTAGTTCTGGAGCATGTAAATCTTCCCATAAATGTAAAATGAAAATTTTCCTAGGCACACAGTTTCTTTTCTAACAATTACTATTTGACAGCTGAACTGTTCAGTCTTCCTCTTCCCTTCTCCCTTTCCAGCCTTGGAAAAAGAGCCATGTAGCAGACTACTCATTGGAGGTATCACTGAATGTAACTGTTTGTGACCAGATCCTCCTTTCCCAGAAAAAGTAACCCAGCAGCTTGCAAAACTGTGGGCATGGAGATCTAAGTAAAAAGCTCCCCAAGATTGTTCTGCCAAAGTTTACATTTTGATCACTGAGCAATCAGCTCCTAAGCTGACCACCACAGCAGACAACTCATACAGTCCCAATTTGCTGTGACCTAAAGGTAATACCAGAAAAGTTCTGATACTATTTCTCTTTTGGTACTATCAAAAAGGACCCCTGGCAGGAACACCACTGTCCTGTCCTGCACTCCAAACACCCACCAGCAGGATCTGAGTAATGATGGCAAAAGCTGACAATTAGTCCATTGGAATCCACTGTCATGTGAATACAGCCAGAACTGCCCCTGCAGTTCCCACAGACACGAGGGCTGGATTGCCACGGGGCCCAGACCCAGCAGAGAGCACCGTGGGAACAGTGCCATGCTTCTCCAGAGCTGCTGTTTGCCACAGGATGTTCTAGTGTGCACTGCCCTGCCCTCCAGGCACTGCTGCTGCACCTCCCTCCGGAGGCTGAATCCCAGACTTGATCTGGGCACTGCTCTGGGGGGGCTACACAGAGAGCACAAATGAACATAATCCAGGGCGGCCAACCCCAGAGGAGATAAGGCAGCCCAGGGGCAGGCAGTCAAATCCAGGCACGGAAGGATCAGGAGCAGCCAGAGCAGCTTCACAATCAGCCCTCCCTGGCTGCAGACAGACACGCACAGGACTGACAATGAGCAAGAGGAAGTTTAACAATATAGTATCAGCTGAGAGCAGCAGCAGGAGATGAGCAGGCTTTCCTCACACTGCAGGGGATCACAGAGAACTCAGAAAACAGAGACTGATTCAATTTAATATAGTAAATTAAAGCGAAAACAAGAGAAAAAAGGGGGTCAATCTGGTATGCACATGGCATGCTCGTTGACAAACAAGTAGACAACAAAGATTTTAACATTTCAAAAGTCTCCAGGAATGAGCAGCAGCACCCAAAAGCTCAGCAGATGGCCTTGAAAAAGTGGCCTGTTCACTTCAGAGCCCCACTGGGAGAGCTGAGCCCTTTCAAAATAACTGGAACAGTCTCTAGTTATCAAGCAACCACCAGCAAGAGGTGAATTTGCTTTCACAGCATTTCCTCTAGTTCATTCCAAGTTTTCCCTACTCATTTGTGTATCTTCAATTAAAATAATGTTCTTTTTTCTCTAGCTGGTCTTGCAGTTAGCAGCAGGGGAGGAAAGAGTATAAACATGATCACTCAGTAACTCAGGCTCAGAAATGCATCTGAACCTGCAGCTCCAGCTCCGACACAGCAGCACAGAGAAAGCCTGCAGCTTCCCTTGGCCTTCAAGGACAGCACTGGTCTGTGCATTTGTATTCCCTGCTGCTGCACCAGCCTGGCCCTTCTCCTGGCTGCCCCAAGCACAGACATCACCTCATCATCGGAGGGATGACCTGTGAGCAGACTGCACTGCAGCCTGCACCGGCTGGGAACTGAGGCTGAGGTGAGGAAAACAACATGCAACAAAGCTACATGAACAACACCCGTGTACAGCTCTTGACATGCCTGGATGTCAAGATATATACACTCTATGCTGCAGCAAGGACTTACCAGCAGATGCATAATGTTGCTGCAATCTCCAGAAACACCCTTTGTCTCTGCTGTGTATGTGTACCACAGCCCAGGTTAATTTTTCTTTAAAAAGATAAAAAAGAGAGGGAAACAGATATACAGGTAGCTAAGTATTTTCCTGTGCCTACTGCAAATCTGGCATCTTGCACTGACCACAAATACAGAAAAGAAAGTATCTGGGACAAAAAATGTAAGGCTTTGCTAACAGTCTAATTTTCATTTGGAAGTGAAGGGAGCCCTCATTGAGAAAAAAAGGCAGAGGAGATAAAGACAAGATCAGAGATGGTGAAATGGCATTCATAAAGGGCAAAAGGGAAAGGGGGGAGGAAATCAGTCACAGGCACAGCCAAGATCAAACGGCAGCATACCAGTAACAGCCATATTTCCCTGGGAAGAAAAGCTGCAGGATGAAGAGGCAGCACAGAACCCTGCTGTGAGCAGTGCTGTGCTCCGCACCCACTGCACAGGGGAGAGCTGCTCTTTCTCCATAGCAACAAGATACTTAAAAGCCAGTCTGGAGACTGGAGACCAGCTTAAAAACAAAACACAACACGTATCGATTTATTATCTCTATTTTAAGCCTCAGCTGTGAAGTACCCAGGACAGCATTTGTTTAGCCCGAGGAGCCAGCTCCACGGACAGCTCTCTTCTCCCCTTACCGCCCCGTGTCTCAGGACCAGCCCTCGGCCCGAAGCAAACCCTGCCACCCACATGTGCTCCCTGCCCTTGCTGATGCCCAAAGCACTGGGCACAAACACACCTTGTGGCAGCCCAGGCTGGCCGGCTGCTGCCTTTCACAGGGGCTGCAGGAAGGCATCGACACCTCCCAGCTTCTGCCAGGACTCTGCCAGGGAGGCAGCTGCAGCTTTGTGCTGCAAAAAAAAAATTCGGGAAATCATAAATAAGAAAAAAAACCCCAAACCCCAAATTTGCTGTTGAGCAGTTACCAGCTCAAGTCAGTGTTCAGAAGGGCTTGGGATAAACTCATATCCTGTCCTTGAAGTGTGCTTATGCCTGCTTGGAAACAGCTCTGCTCAGGTACCTGAACGACTTCAATAAAGCCATTATGCTGACTGCACTGGCAGATCTCTGGAAACAGAGCAAACCTCAGATCCTCCTCAAAGGCACTGATGGAGCCTGCACAGCAAATTCCAGAATGCACCAGGATCGTTTAACAAATTCATCAAGTTTTGGGTGAATGGATTGTACTGAAAAAGCTGCAGAGCAGCTAGGGCTTCGGTCCTGGCCTTGGTTCAGCTGAGCTGCCAAGATTTGCTTCCTCATGGAAGGGGGCAACAAAAAAAGCTATCAAGTCACAGCTCCTTAACTACAAATACCACACCTATACTTAAGTAGTTAGTTACTCCAAACAGCTAAAACTGCATCTTTACATGCCAGCTCCAGTAAGAACCTCAAACCAACAAACCTTAAGTTACGCCCTTCTCCACTTCCTCAGTAACAGCTGAGCACAACTCAGAGCAGCACTGTCTGTGCTCAGCTAGGAGAGCTTCACGAGCAGCTGGGCACGTAGGGGTAGTGCAAACATGGCAACTTCTGCACATCCCTTCACTCCCAGGGTATGGTGGCATGGCAGGCTGCTGAGGACAGACAGTGCAGAGAGCTAAAGCATTTACACAGCACCTAAGCAGGGAGACTTTTGTCCAGTGGAAGAGCAAAAACTGGCTAAGGATTTGGAAACCCAAGTTCAAACTCCTCACCCACACTGACTACTGAAGAACGGGTGGGAATTGGGTATGATGAGGAGCATCACCGCAGAGAGAAAATGCAGAAAGTGTTTGAGTACATACAAGCATGCCAAAAATATGCTACGCTCTGCCAGTTCTGTTTGTTTTAAAGTTTCTCTGCCACTGCAGAACAGTGTTCTAATTGAATGCCCAAAGAACTATGAAGAGGAAAGAAAAGCCTGTTTTAAGATTATCCAAAGACATATTTCCAGTGTCTGCCATGAAAACCATCTTTTGAATTTCATATTAATATTGAACATAGTTCTAGTTTAGATTCACCCGTGAGTCATAAGTTTTAAAAAAAAACCCCAACACTGTACTCAGCAACTTTGCCTTGGCTCAGCACTATTACGTTACAGACTTTATCTGTACATCTGCTAAATCAAGAACTCCAGAAAAATCCAATCCACATATACTGAACATCCATCTGTCTAGCCGTTTCTTCTACAGCTAAAGTATTTGAATGAATATTTTGGATTTAAAATACAGGAATTTTCAATCAGCCAATCCTTAGCCACTACATTAGCAAAAAAAATTCTCATGGATCTTAGTTTCTCGTTTCCTTGTGCAACATTTTATTCAAGAATAAAATATTAATTTTTAACTTACTGTCTCAATTTACTCTTAATTTTGAAGGAAATTACTTTATCTGACTAGAAAAGATTTCCAAAAGAGCGTCATAAAAAGGGTAAGAGTAATTTTCATCTGCATAGATTATGACTTAGAAGGAAATGAAAGGAAGTGTGCATCAGCTTGTCCTCACAAAAAAACATTCACTAACCAAAGTCTGTTTCCTATACCATTAGTTACAACTGTGGAAATATTTCTTTTAATAAGTGGCGTCAGAGGTTTCCAGGCGTAAATCTCTGTGGCATGCATACAAAGTTGTTTTGTTTTCTTCTGTGTAGGTTACCTTACTTAACTCAAAATGGAGGTATCCAGAGAGCTTTTTAGCAGTTTAGGAAGCAGCATAGCTAAAGTAGATGGCACTTTTTTTTTTTGGACAACTGGAGTGGAAGATAAAGACATTTATGAGTCTTCAGCTCAGGGCTTACGGTAGCCCCTCTGAAAAGCACTGTTTCCCATGCAGCCAATGCTATGGAAAGTTCTACTGCATCAGAGAGACAGAGATGCCCACCTGGACCCCCATTCCTATGTTCTAAAGCACTCTCCTACAGAGAACAGGCCTGAAGACAACATTTAACCCCTCCACTCCAGTTCAAAATGCAGGGTGGCTGCAGTGCAGCGGGCAGCAGGCAAGCCCAGTGAGCTGCCCTGGAAGGAAGGGCTGCGTTACGCTGCTGGCAGGGGCAGGTCCTGCGTGTGGCCAGCACCACACTGCTGTGTCCCACCATTCGTGCTACAGCTGACAGGGGACAAGGACATCAGCAGTGGGATAGTCTCCTAGCCAGCCGGGGTGGTCAGAGGATGCTGTCCCTGGGGGCTCCTATGCACACTGTGTCCACAAAGAACCCCAAAACGCAGCTCATCACACACCAGAGTCCTCTCACATCTGGGAGCGTGTTAGTAAAAGGCGTCTGCAAGATGCCTCTGCCAGCACCACCTCAGCCTTGGGAGGCCTCACCCTCAGCCAGCCCGTGCCTCTCCCACCTCAGAGCCAGGCTGGGGGTCACAGTGTGACCAGCTGGGGCACGTGGCAGTGTGCCCTCTCCAAGCTGGTGCCACTCACCCACGGGCTTCCAGCACGGAACAAAAAATCACCCGGCACAGGCTGTAAATCACAAGGGCTTAGCTGTTCCATCTTAGGAAGTTTAATTATCCTGATGATGGTATCTTAATTAAATGGTAGTTAATTTAAGTTTATATTTAAGCCTGAAATGTGAATATATTTCAAAAACTCTTGATGATAGCAAATCTGAAGAGACAGAGGAAGGAAAGGAAAAATACCAGAGAAAGTAGGGTTGGTGGAATTTGACAAACACAATCAGATTTCTAAATATAGGCAACTTCAGCTCAGGTGTTTCCTTGTTTAGGGTTGTCTAGGTGAATCTGATTTGAAATGGGATGGTCTCCAAACAAAATCCAGAAGCAGATAAGGAAAACATGAAAGGTAAAATTGACAGTAGGAGTTAAAAAAAAAACAAACAAACACCAAACCAACACAACACGAAACAAACATGTCAAGTCAGAGGTTAGCAGAGAACCTCTGAAGAGCCCTGCTGTGTGCACAGTTATTTACACTTCTCTGGTTCACAGAAAACAGTGGTGGTCTTGTAAAAAATTTACAGCAATCTAGGAAGGTGCCATGCATACAAGCCAGAAGCCAGCTTGAGAGAGTAAATGGGGGAAGATAACCTTTCCAAAGAAGGAAGAAAAAAAAAAAAATGGCAAGTCACTTAAGAAATCATTTCTTGTTTCTTCACGGGCAAAGGAAATTTAACATGGATAGCACAGAGAAAAAATGAAAAGACAGGAATTAGAGCTGTAACCCCTCCTAAGCAGGAGTTACAGCTCCAGCTATAACTGAACAGAGAGGACTCTACTAAATGAAGATACCATCATCTCAGCATCTGAACAGTGAGAGACACTAGGTCGCCAAGTCCTTCAACTTCATCTCACCCAAACAACAGATGGGATCCTCTCTGGGATTCTCGGGCACAAATCAGAACTCAGGGGACTTCCAGAAATGAAAAAACAACAAAAAAAAAACCAACACACAACACAACAAAAAAACATGCACAAAGAAATTGCCTTGACTGTGTTTGCATCTGGTGTTACTGGGCATTGCTTTCATTATTCTAGACTTCATCCTGACTGTGCCTTTAAATCCCTGGTGTGAAGCACATCAGGGCTGTTTTCCACCTTTGCCTGCTCCCTAGACAGCACCTGGAACCCTGGTCCTGTGACCTTCATTCTCACCACAGAGCAGAGCAGCTAACAGGGAGCACACCTTCCTTGCAGGGGAAGCTAAGGCCTCACTCAGAAGTCCCATATGGAAGCAGCACTACTCTGTAGATGCTATCAAAGCCAGCTGAAAAGGTTAAAGTAATCTGCTCACCTATGCTGACCCCTGCACCACAACACGCTCCCACCGCCCTCCCAGTGGCCACCGGGCAGGAGCAGGAAGGACTCCTGTATTCCTCCACCATCAAACCACTTGTTTCCTGCACAAGTCCCTTAAAATTGAGAGATCTTTTGTCCTCTCTATCTGAAGGATTAGTTTAGAGTGATTACCATCAAATATTACCTTAAGGTGTGGTGAAATATAACCATACTGCTCTTTCTGAGAGGTTGGTTTCTGCCCGAACACCTACATTCTGCAACCAATGTGCTGAACTTTGGTCCCCCAGCTACAGGCAGGTAGGCTGTTTGTGGACTCCTCTCCTGAGCAGAACAAGGAAGACCACGTATCCTCCCAGGCCCATCCATAACCTGCACGGGGAGTTCTGCAAGGTAATACCCTGCATCACTCTAAATTGGATTCCAGCCTTCCAATCAGAGCAGCAAATGCACCTCTAACCTCTACAAGCAATTAAATCTACTGCCCTTGCTAACTCTGCAATTTCTCCAAGACTCAAATCTCAAGAATTTAGTAATTACTTCTGTTGGCCTTTGTTCTGCCACGAGCTCGAGATAGCAAGTTTCACTTTCAGTATTTGTCAGAATCAGTTACCAAAAAAGAAGACTCTTTTTAACAGAGCTGCGATAGAAACGCTCATGCTCCTGCTTCTTCCTTTTGACAGTACAGACTGGTCTTTACAAAATTAAGATCTGGCTTCTGTGACCTCCACACTCTCCAAGTCTTTTGTCAGTCTTGCTTGTTAGCTTCCTCATTTTCATTTCAGACAGGATTAAGTTTGCCTATAGATTTTAAACAAAGTATTTCTTTACATACACAGATTATTTTCAAGTGGAAAACTAGTTCCTTCAACCTAGACAAACATAATTCTACAATACTCCATATTTTTCAACAAACCTGTCACTCAGGAACATCTTACCAATGCACAGCTGCTAAGTACACACCAAACAGTACTGAGGCCCACAGACACTGGGCAGGATAACAAGGGGCTTTTTTTTCTCCCCTTGGATAAACTGTCTTGAATCTCAGCTAGAAAAAATTAAGACTTCACAATGAAGTATCTAAAGAAGTGCACTTAATATTTATCCAAACCCTGCCAACAAAGTGGCAACTAAGTGTTTGCAAACACAAGTACCATTCCAAACTAAAAACCAGAAAAGGGAAGATTGATATGCTGGACACTCATGTATGTTATCTCTATAAGCCATTCAAAACACACCAACTACATTAGTCCATGAAATTAATGGAAACTGAAGGAAAGAAAAGCCTTGAAAACAGGAATACCAACTCAAGATGGGAAAGGGAGCTAGAATCCAAAATGTTCAAAATGCTTAATTAAAAAGTTCATCCCCATGAGGAAGTGAGATGGTTACGTGGTCTATGTGCACGCAGAGATATGGCTTGTGTTGATCCACATGTGTGCATGAAAGAATACACAAACACATGCCTAATTTGAGTTCAGAACTAGCTGCAGCCAGAGTCAAGTGAACACTTAAAAACTAACTAGCTATTCTTGGTGTTCAATTTGAGCCTCATTAAAGGATTAATGCTTTAGGATAGGCCCCTCCTGCCCCCTGAAATGAGGCACCTTCATTGCCCATTACTAACTTCTGTAGCTGAAAACTGAAAATCCAAAACTGTTAGACACTTCTGGGAACACTGACCTGATGAAAGAATAAAGCAAGCCCAATGCAGCTTGTAAACATGGAGCTACTTGGAATGTTAGTGAGGATTTATTATTATTATTACTTTGTTTTCTTGTTATCCTCATCCAAAGCCATTACCTTCAATTAAGGAGGCATACTTGGTCTTGGAGATACAGCAACATTCAGTCAGATTAGATAACAACTTGAGACCTGTAAAAACCTAGGAGGTTTCTCTAGCAGCTTGCACTGGCTTCTTGGACCTCTAATGTGCCAGATGAACACGATGGAAGCTGCCCAAGAAGGAGCAGCACAAGAAAGAAAAGGCAAGTCCCTGTGACATGGTGCTGACCCATATGCTGTGGCTGCTCCTCTCCCCAGAGGCTGTGTACGAGTAGAAACACTGCTAGTTCTCAGACTCAAGGCTGGTAAGAAAATGAAGTGATACAGTTAAAACATTTAAAACATTTAGATTCACAAAGAAAATCAATCGTGAGAGCGAGTGCAATCACGGAGCAGACGCTCATTAGTGTTAATGTCCTGCAAGTGTTAACTGGGGATATTTCATTATTACCATTCTGTGCTATATCTCAGATGTTGAGCTTTTGTCAATTCAAAGCCACATTGCTTATTTCAGCTGACTTGAAGGCCATTCTCATCTCTCCCTCCTTTCCCCTCAATACACTTGCAGGACAGAGTGGAAGGCCACACTGTCTAAAATCTTCATCACCCATTTTTAATTGCTCTTGGCAGCAAGTATTCCATTTGATCAAGCTGATTGCTTCTGCTCTTAAGGGAGATTCTACGCCTGAGTGCTGTCAATTGCTGCTTTACCATCTGCAGATGTTGGAGCCTTGTGCTCCCAAACAAGCCTTTGTTAGTACCAACTGGTTGCTGCTCACTTTTCACAGCACCCTGAGCAGCCCGCTGAGCACTGACAGGGCACCTCACAAGAGTGGCGTGGGCACCTCTAACCCAGACATTTGACAGTGTGCTGCAGCCCCAAATTAAAAATTACAAGCCTGCAGGAGGACAGAGCTTCAACTGCTATACACTGGTGATGCAAGACAATTATGAGTATCTGAAACCCAAAATGAGCATCAAACAAGCGGGTTTCCACAGTGGGGACACACTGCTGTTTGGTCTTAAAGTCTGCAGACAAATTTCTTATAGATTTTAAACCTGTCTGTACTGATGCCGAGACTTCCACAAGTGGTCACCACAAAGAGACAGTTCAGTAGTACAGTCTCATCTTAAATGGTACATTTTGTTCTTGCCACCCTACAATGTTAACAATTAAAAATCTAAGGTAATTTTAGGTAATGGTCTCAAGCCCGCCTTGTTCCTCCTCCCTTCAGTCCTCCTGTCACTCTGCGTAAGTTCCAAAGATGAAGCAAGCTCTGTCCTGAGCTTTGGGAACACAAGATCAGAGCTCATTCTCATGTTGTCCTGTAGGCTGTCACCATCCTGGACTCACCCCCAAGCAGCACTGGCTGTAATCCAGCCCTCCTGGAGCAGTCAGCATGTGGCTCATGTGTTGCTACCTGCCTACAGAAGGGATAGATCCTCCTGTCAGCAGTTTTCCTGGAGAGAAATCCAGGAACAGAAGCACGAAGCCATTGTAACACGTGGCTTGCACAGGAACTTCCTTCTGTTTTCAATAAATGGAATACTGGAACAAAGGAACAGAAAGGGAAGTAGAAATACAAGTTCTTTCTAAACTGTATAATTTTCAACATGGAACAGGGGATTTTTGTTTGTTTTGTTTTTAAATAAAGAGTACTAACTTATTTTGCAGGGTAGAAAGATAGACTGTAGCAGAAACTTCAATTTAAAAAAAAAAAAAAAAAAAAACAAAAACCAAAACATGATAAATCTGGCTTACCTCCCAGAAACACAAAGAGAACTGTCATTACGTTACCCTTCTATGCACAGGAATTGAAGTTGCACCCAGTCTCTCTCCTTTTTTTCACACAGGATTAGGTGATAAGTTAGCCAGAAACAATCTAAAAGAGCTCCAAAACTCTTCCTTATATGGCAGGTATTTTTGAAAGCTCCGTTCTGTCCCTGATTTTGGCAGTTGCAAAGTGAATCTGTCCCATTTTTTCCACATCATCTTTTTCCTTACAGTGTGCTGACTTTGAGGGGGTGCAGCTCTCCTGACATCATTACACACCCCAGAAGTCAAGGCATTATGCCAAGGCCTACATCTTTACCATTTCTGCAGTTCCCCTAGAATGATGATATTAAGAAAAAAGGCTTATAAGCAGTCCAAAATTACAGACAAGCTCTATTTTACGTATTAAAAAAAGCAGCTGACATCAAAACCTACTCAACAGGAGGGAAATGTATGGAGTGACATGCTGCAGTTGCAGTGAAGAGGAGGAAATAACTAAACTTCTGCCATCCCTAGTGCTGACTCACCACATTCTGCCTGCAGGATCCAATATCCTTAAAGATGCTCAAGTTTCTAGAGATGTCCCTAAAGCAGTCAAGTGCCTCGCTGCACAAATACATCCAGTAGAACAGAGATAAAAATCTGTGTTCTCAAGTCCTTAAGACGTGGGCTGACACCCTTCAAAGGGTCAAGACAGCTATTAGGAGAATGGAAAATAACAGGCATTAAAGAGGGCTTTTTGTTGCTAAGAGCAAGTGAGGTCATACCAAGACTGAAAATGATGAATGTGTCCAACTTTCTCATCTTCCATCTTCCCTGGACCGAAAGCCATGTTCTTTACTAGTATCCTCCTCCTTCACCCCAAATCAGCAGTCAAACACTTCTCAGCAAATGAACAGCTAGAGGCCTGGGTAACAGAAGCAGCATCTGAGGAACATCTGCCCCTTGCTGCTACATTCCAGCACTGATCCAAGCCAGAGGCATCAAGGGGCAACATGGACCTCATATGTTGCAGGTTAAGATCTCACCTTGGCCAGAAAAGACACTCAGGAACAGCAGAATATTCAACTATACTGAATGAAATAAATACTAGCAAAGAACCAAAAAGTTCCCTCCTAGCTCTCATGAATCTTACCTTTAGCATGTGCATTCATGCATCTGTGTTTGTAAGTTATATGCACACACACATATATACTCACATACATATAAAATATGCTCCCCAAAAGACGCTTTTCCATTTCCAGGTTTAATTCTCTTATCCAGAAAAAAGACCAAGTTCAAGGCCAACTGCTAGGCTCTTCTGCTGAAACTAATTTGTCATGAAAGGTCTTTTTGCTGGGAGGACAGTACTGGCTTGACTCAAACTGTTCCGATTAGCCCTACACCAGTGAGGGTCACTCCTGCCTTTGTCCAAATTAGTACGAGTCCTAAATGATGGAGTGAAGGTCACTTAACAGATCCTGGAGTGGGATGAAACTAGATAAAAATAGGATGGCACTGTCACTGTATTTATCAGCCAGATTCAGACCAGTTTTATCCCTTTTGTCTTTGCTATGTTTTGCTATCTAAGTATATGATTACCAAGATAAAGCTTATTTAATACACCTGAAATGTTTGTGAATACTAAAAATCATCACATGAAGGCTTCTGAAAGAAAACAATATACAAATTTCACCTTTTCTACTACAGAGTTTATTCTTCAGCATAATGAGCTTTCCACAGACAGGCATATATCCAGTAATCACCATATTTCACTGGAGAGCTCTCTTCACAGTCAGTATCCATAGCGTGACTGAGAAAGAGGAGCATGGACCATTATGCCAGTTTTGGACAGTAGGTGGAAATGAAAGTTTGACATTGCAGCTATGTATCAGTAGTGTGAAAGCAGAGAAAAAAATAAACTGTGTAAGAGGGGTCGTAAGAGATCAGTAATTACAGCTTGCTGGCATTGAATGGAACCAGGCCAGCTAGCAGGACCAGTGCTTCCCACCCAGGCTCCTGCCCATCACAACCCTATGTTTATGGAAGGGTCAGAGTTTCAACTCGCTCACTTTCTTCCCTCACAAGACTGTCTTTGTATTACATAGGCAGGGACTGTTCTCACAGAAAACACAAAGTAACACTGGAAGTGTCAGAGCCCACAGGCAAGAACAGCTTTGTCAAAGTATGACAGTAGCCTCTTCTACCACACAGCTGACTTGGGGATTCACTCACCCCATCTGCAACACAGTCATGGGATCAGGGGTCAGAAGAAGCCAAAACTGAGGGGGAGAGAAGGGATGACATAGTCCTCGCCCTGTAGTTTTAACAGCTCTGCCTTTTACTTGCCGACACACAACCCAAAGATGCAAGGTAAGAAAGAAAAGGAAGCACATGAGACTTTCCCAACACTCCCTTTTCTTCTCACTTTCAGAAACATACTTCAGAACAAAAACTCCTAACAGCTATAACCACACCACTGTCCTCGTGGACGCAGAGCCCATACAGGCACTGCTGCCTCAAAGGTTCTGCTCCACTGCAGAGATGGATCCTGGAGCAGCATCTTCAGCTGTAGACAACAGTGGTATTAAATGCTTCTTTACCTGGTTCTTCTCCATAAAGACGAAAGCATAAAAGACCCTTGAGGAGAGGAGTGTTTGCAGACCATACTGTTTGCAAGCTGTCCAGGAAATGAGACTTTCCTGTAAAGAACAGTGTTCACACGACAAGCCAAGACGTTCAGGCTCTCTCCTAAGACACGTGAGTTCTCACAAACACTATCTATCCCTGCCCTTCACTGACCTGCCTACCTACACCTCTCATTCCACAAACAGTTAAAATGGTGTGAGAGCGTCCAGTGCTCTGCCTACATCTGAAGTGTCTCAGAAACAAATATCCGCTTCATTCTTCAACCTCCAATTAAAAGAGAGGTTTTCTAGTTCCACACCACTCTCTTGGAAAGCATAACATGGAACATGGCATAGATTGCAACACGAAGAAATCTTTTTGTGTCCAAATAACGAGCGCACACAGACAAATCCCAGGTTATTGCAGCTTAAATGAATTTTTCTGTAGTTTGTAAAACCATAGCATGAAAAATATCAACAAAATAAGGGAGGGCTGAGCATCCCTAACATTTTCACGTATTTTATTTTGGATGATAAGAACATCCCTAGGAAAAGCTCATCCAGTAATGAAATCTGAAATGAAAAATGACCACCCAGAAGTAAAAGGAGTCATACACAATTAATTAATTCATTCAGCCAGCGAATAAATCAAACCAGCAAACCAGACTCACTTAATCATGCAGAGAAACATTTTTCAGTGCTTCTAATATTGTACTTTGCTCAAGGCCTACATTACCAATTGGTTATTTCTTTAATTCTTAACCATTTACAATACAGTTTAATGTTATTTAAAATTTAAGTGTCATTCAAGAATACTGTTTAAGAGCATACTGTTCTTTCCCAGTTCCTAATTCTGAATGAAATTACTGTCAGGAGATTTACTTTGTGGGTCAAAAAAGCCTATGAGCATTCAGCAAGTTATTAGTGCATGGACAACTTCCTTCTCGTTTCTACCACACTCCTTCGTGCTGAAATCATGTTCACTGTTCTGCTTTTTTCCCCTTTGGACACATTACACACCTGTGACCTAAACTAGCACCAACTGAGCACAAAGGACTGTGCTGATTCTCCGGGCCTTTTCCAACAGCAGGGTCTGGCTAGTGCCAGTTTCTACTGCCAGCTTAGCAATGAAAGGTCACACAAATTCCTCTCTTCCAGATTTCCACTTTCTCAATAAGGGCAGTGAGGACAGCCCCTACAAGGTGACTCATGATCAAAATCCTGACTCCAATTACAATTCTTGCAGCTGCAATTCCTGAGCGAACTTATTAATCAAAGTCCCTGCACAGCAAGATCTTTAATTTAACATAAATCCTTTCAAGCCATCTCCAAACCTGGGAATAAAACTAATTTTCCTCCTCCCAAAAAATTTCAACAATAGCCAAAACCTTCCCTGCACGTAATGAAATGCAAACACTCTCACTCCTAACTGACACACCATTTCTGAGCCACTTTTTCAGCAGGTAGTCTCCACCTGCACACATACGCTGCTGCAACCAAGGCTCCAGCCCACATCTACCCAACTTTTATCAGTGTTGTGTGCCAGCACCTACAAATCCAAACATAAGCCAGGACCTTACTGCATCAGGCCCTGTCCAATACAGGAAATAAAAGCATGCTCTCTGCCCCAAGAAGCCCCCAAGTAAGAACTCAACTATAAAGGGGACACAACTGTACCTGAGCATGAAATCATGTGTAGCAAGTTCACTCAGAGGTATGTGAATTTGAGCACCAAATGAGTAAAGTCAGGCCTAAATGCAAAAACAGCACCCAAGTGCTCCTTTTAAAGTCTTGCCTGTCCTATGACTGATATGGATTTTGGCCTGAAGACATATGTACAGACTTTGAAACATAAATTTTTCCAGGTATCTTAAAACAGGTAAGTCAATAGACTTACAACAAAACCCAGAAGATAACTACACACATGAAATAGCAGCAAGGCAGGTCTGCATACACTGCACTTATATCTGCCTCTGAGTTCATCACTGAATTTCTTAGCTTAGACACAGTAAAAAACATCAGTTATAAGGGTTCCCTCAGGACACTGTGACTTTGGTGGGAGGACACACTGTCCCCCTGTGCAGCCACACAATGCTGTATGCCCATTCCTTAGGCAAGCTGCCTCCTTTAGGCAATACACCTAGGAGTGACACGCAATGCCAGAAATACTTATTTCCAGGCATCTCTTTGCCCTGAGAAGTATCAGGACCTAAAGTAAGAACAGAGATACATTTTATATTTTCCAGCTAGCATATTAATTTTTCAGTTCCTGTCACGCTATCAGCAATGCTTAGAGTCCATTGCTTGTGACACACTGTGGGGCTCTTTCCTCCCTCTTCTGACAATCCACCCCTCTGTGACCATATGACAATGGAGAGGGCTAGGACATGGGCAGCTCAGGAAACACAGGCAGTCACTACTCACAAGAGCTGAAAAAGCAGCAAATAAGGGAGGAGGAGACAGACAAACTTTAGCTGTGACTTGACCTGAAACTCATGAGACATGGTTTTTACTCCTGGCCACTAATAGTAGGTAACAGATCTCTTTCCATGCATCAGTTTCCCTATTGCTCAAATGTGTATGCATGAACATAAAGCAAGAGAGAATAGACTGCTGAAGGATAAAGTAGCTTTGGACATACTTGATGTGAAAAATCCTGTTTTCCACCTCTGGAATACAATCACATTGCTCAAGCAAACTTTCAGAGCTACTACTTCTGGGAAGTCTTTGAGCTTAAAAGAGGCCTGGGAATTTCAGAGTGATGACAAAAGCCTTATTTTTTCAGTCTTAGCTTTTTGGCTGGAAAGACATCTAGAATACAGAAAGCCAGGATTTTCCTTTTGAACAGCTCAAAGTCAGACCAAACCATATGACTCCTTTTGCACATCTCCAGGCCAAGGCCAGTCCAGAAATTTCCCATGAAAACCTTACTTTGAAAATATTAGAATAAAAGTTTGGAGTTGATGCATATGCTCTTCCTCCTGAAGGCCCCAAAGGAGCTCATGTACCATTATCTCCATTTTTTAAATGAAAAGGGGGAAAAACATGATAGAGGCCACTTGCCTCATGACAACTAAAACACTAGCGACAGCACCAGGAACAGGATCTAATTCTCCCGTATCTCAGCCTAGCACTTATCCAAGTGGGTTTTTGTTCTTTAAAAATAAAACAAAACGGCAACCTACTGTTCTAAGGTTCCACTGCAGCTTCAGACATCTTCTTTCTCACCTCTTTTGATTGCTGGTGCCTCAGAGCTTAACCCTGTGCTGGCAGCGGGGCCTGCGGGGCAGCCGCTGTGAGGACAGGCCTGAGCTGCTTCCCGCCCTCCCCGCCGGCTCTTACAATCCAGCTCCATTTTAATTGTCAATAAATTGTATTCATTTTCCCTAAGCCAAGTCTGGTTTGCCCATGACAGTAATTAGCAAGTGATCTCCTCATCTTTATCTCAACCCACAAGCTCTTTCATCTGCTTTTCGACTGCTGAGGAGCAGGGGGCTGGGAGCAGCTGGGTGGGCGCCTGGCAGACAGCCATGCTCAACCCACCGCCTCAAGTTGGCTCCATTTGCAGGTAGGCATGTCAGGATTAATCACAAAAACCAACCTCCCCTCTGTCAAAGGCAGTCCCTTTCTCACTGGGCAGAAAAAGCCCACTGCATGGCCAGTTTTTGTTTCCTATGTGCAGAAATCACAAGGCCGGGGAGATGATGTTAAAGGTCTACCTACACCTGTCTCGAAAGCAGAAAACGTATCTACTGTCATTTTGTCAGATACTGCTGTTCATTTTTTCCCACCAGCCTCCATACCCCTCACAATAAGCAGAAAATACATTGCAGAGCAAGGCACTGTAAAATACCACACACAATTAGAGTAGTGATACCTACACTGAACATGATTTCACAGTAGAGAAAGCAAAGCCATCTTCCCAGCTTACTATTTTGGCACAAATTGGGTTTTGATTCAGTCATGCTGAGAAAACAATAGGAACTAAAGCAAGCCAAGGGTTCTCAAAAATTAATTATATTAGTTCCTAATGGAGAGCAAAAGTCATTCTCGAAATTAAAACCACCATTAAATGCTAATGACAAAAAGATGGGTCCAGCTACCTTTCGAGTGCAAGCTTTCCATTTTATGGTATTTACTTCAAGGAACATAGCACATGGGAAACTAGACAAGCCAGTAATCTGTAAGATGGGAGAAGTTGAGGAGGCTGATCTCTAGTGTTAGAAACTCCAAAGAAGAGAAGCTGTGAGTATTTGTGGATTTCTCCCATGCACACCAAATACATGAGCTCCTGGCTCACCCTGCTCTGCTCACCTGAGCTGGCTCACGTGGGTGTAGTGACCAGACCAATTCATCACAAAAGCCTAGCTCCCACAATGAGTAAGGTGACCAAGACCAAATAACTGAGTTTATGTTCTATTATATTGTCAAGGTTCTTGTGCAAAATCAGGTTAACAAGAAAAAAAAAAACAAACAACAATATATACTGCCCTTTTCTGTAGAAAGGAAAGTGCAGGATAGCGTATTCTTACTAAAAGATGTCCCTTAGAAGCACATTTATTTATACTGATCATGGAACATGATCAAAAGCCCCATCAAGCTTCTTAAAAGTGTTGCTGAGTGCTGAGAATATCTCCACTGTACTGATCCCACTGGAAGTCTTCTTTCTTGCTTACATGAATTTCAAATAGCAAGTGACATGGCTCTTTATTGGTTATCTGAGAGATGCAATTCTTATTTACAATACAGAAACAGCTCATCTCTGTAGAAAAATCCAGAAGTCAGAAAGGCAAATTTATTACCTGTTGATTAACCTTTTTTATTGTAGAGGACAACACAACTAAGTTGCAATCTTAAAAAAAAAAAAAAAAAAAAAGGGCCAAGGACACTCTGAGATTACAAATTTTATGCCAATGATATTTAGCTTACTTTCCTTATACATATGACATCAAAGTGATATTATATTGTCCAAGGATTTTTAAACACTATAAAAGCTCTGCTAGATGGTACCTTCATTATAATCCTAACTAGACAGGTTAGAATATTAAACACATATTGCTAGAAACAGAAATAAACCAAGGGAAAGTTTAAGTGCACCTCTCTCCCGTGTCATACAACTGTATCTGTGCTTCACGGTGCAGCATAAAGCTGGAATGGACAAATGAGCACCAGCACTGGCACGTACATTCACACCACATTAAGCAGCCCCCAGAGAGTTATCTGCTCAGTTCCAAAGTAGTAGAATTGGGCATCCCAGTGTATCTCACCAGGGCTCATTAACTCCTGGAGATAGCTCCAGCAACAGCCTGAGCATCCCACAACTGTACTTCATTACATGGTGTGGCACACTGATACCGATTCAGCTGCAGCCAGGAGCAGAGATTGCTTGCTTCCTGCTAAGCCTCCTTTCTCCAGGGTGAAAAAAGGCTTTGGGGCCAAAGCTACTGGCTTTCTGCTGTTTATATGGCATCAACATGCACTGCTCCATGACTAGAGCTTGTAGGGACTTTGCCACACCGCTGATTAACAACAGGATCATTTCTGTCAGCACACAAACTGGCAAGAGGTGCTTTCCAAGTTCGCTCTGAAATATAACTTCAGAGAAACCAAAGGAGTGTGGAAATGCAAAGGTCAAGTAACATAATAATAAAAAGAGACCTGGACTGCTTTGTGTCACAAGAACTGTGTCACTGGACAGATCCTTTGCAAGCTTTCTCCAAGCACCCATAAACTCAAAGGAACAGAATAAAGCTGTGCTTCATCTTTGGCAGCCTGAGAGGAAGATGCTAGCACTCATCTGCATAAATCAGTGAGAAAGCAAACTGGTAACACAAGTAAGCTAAAAAAACACATAAGAAAAAGAGAGCAAGAATTACTTGCCACACAGACAGCACCAGAACGTAAGATCTCTAGCAGCGCTAAAACAAACTTTGACCAATGGCTTCAAAGCTCCCTTGTTGGTTTAGCCTTTCATAAATCCCTAAGCAAAGTAGTTATACATATTCTTTCTTCACTAAAATAAAAGTTAAGTGTTTTTCCTATGACTGCTTCACAATAAAATAAATTCTAATGCAAATCATGTGACAGCATTGAATCTCATTTCCCATACCACAGAGCTTCTATGTTGGAGAACAAAAACAAGCCCCACAAGTGAAGGGGAAGACTGTTCATTTATCAGTCTGCACTACCACATCCCCTGACCTATTTTATTACTAAAAATAGTCCCTCTTAGGTCACTGCTGCAAATTGAATTCTGCTGCTTCATTGCCCACTGCAATCTCACGGAACTGCATGCTGCCTACACACAAACCAGTGCCAGGGATGCAGCCAGTCTCCTCACATGGAGAAAAGGAAAGGCACAAATCATTTTGCCTAAAAATGAGTGAAATGTTTTCTGCAATGCTGTTTAAGCCCAAACCAAATTATTTATACCGTATCTTGAATACAAACATATAAATGCTTGGCTTCCCATTTGCTCATACTTACTATATGGTTTACAATATTTTTCTTGCAAAATATGTTTCCAAAGGCATTCAATGTTACAAGTGATAAAACAGCAGCCCTAATGACCTCTACTGACAAAACACTATCAGGAACAGCAGCCAAGTGTTCCTCATTAAGCCTCCTCGCTAAGGTAAGTCTACAAAGAGATGAGACAAGAGGGGATAAATCAGAATGTTCTCAGTTAAGAAGACAACAGCTTCTCTCAGAAGGCCAAGATCCTGTATTTGTAATTTGCAATCCAAAGCACCTCATTATCACACCATGAAGCAAGCTGGCAAATTTAGACCAAACAGACACAGAACTACTTAAAAGAGAAAGGAAGAGGGAAGGTGTGAATATGCCAGAAGAAAAACTTATTACAGGATCCTAAGCAGGAGACAGAGTTATTGACCACTTCAGGCTTACTACTGGGCAAACACACAGCATATGCTATGCCCTTGCTATTTTGAGCCAGTCAGAGTAAGACCAACATAAGCACGTTTCCTTGGGGTATTATCACATCTTCATTTCATTACTTCGATAGCTTCCCAATCTTAAACAAACACACCCAAAAACCAAAACACAAAGATCAAAGACAACTGACTGACTTCATGTCAGCTTTTTGCTTTAAATCACTGCAAATTCTTTGGGGAATTTCTTAGTTTGGAGCAGATGCACACAGAGCTGAACTGCTCCAATGATTCGTGACCTCATTAAGCTAACTTTATTGCTACTTAATTCTGAAACCAAGTTTCTCACTTCCTGGTATTCTAAAGATAACACCTGGCAAATCTGGATGTCTTCAGGGGACAAAACAGTCTCAGCTCTGCCTGAGTTTCCGCTGGTGTCATTTACCGAGATGCTGGAGGCACTATGGGTCCCAACTGGCATGAGAAGCCTCTTTCCTCCCCAGCAGGTGAAGATGAGCTGACTACAGGTGGCCCATCACCACAGGGAGACACAGCCTCTTACCAAGGCTGTACGAAGTATGCTCTCAGCAGGAAGAGGGAACCAACCTTGCCAGCCAAGGTGCCATTTGCCATTGTTTGAAGAGGCGCAGAGCACACATTGCAAACCAGCCTGGGTCTGCATCTCTGACAATCCTGAGCTCCAGATGTTCAACATCTGCATAGGGCCCGACTATGGTTTAAAAAAAAAAAAGATACTATTTTCTTATTTCTAGCTAGTAGGTCAAGGTGAAGTGGGTCTGTTGATGATACATCTTTTTCAACAGTACGTTACCCACTGCAGTGTCAGTAAGTCATGTGGGGCGGGTGACACATCAGAGGTGCCTGGCAAATGTGGACAGCTGTTCCTAAATGAACATGTTCGTTTCTGCAAGAGCTGTTAGTCACCAGACTGCAGGAGTATTAAGTTATTTACAGAACCAAAACATGGAGTCCTCATGACTTTTTATGAGAAGACACATTTCACAGTTTTAGCCTGCTTAACTAATGAGCACTCCCAACAGGATGCTCTTCCAGAGATTTAGTTTCTCTGCAATGCTATAGAAGTAACTGCCTTTTTATTTCTTATGAGATCAAAAAAGAGAGTTAAGCTGGAACACTTTTAATGCTTCAAAGATACATTACTTCATTCTTCTTTTGAACTCTCCCAGTAATGCTTCTGCTGTATGGCACCATGCTCTATTAGAAATCCCATTTATAAGAAGTAAGACTATTCTCAGAGAGGTATGACCAAAGTACTCTGAGATCACATGATAGATTATTCAACAGGTCAGATAACTAAGAGAAATATCAGCTAAGTTAGCAGGATAATCAGCAACAGTACTCAAGCAATAATGCTCAACACAAGTGAAAACAGCCTGCTTGCACCACTCCTCTACAATCATGGTACATGAAACTAAGACACCATTTACAGAAGTATTTACCTAATTAGCAGTATGGTCAGCAGTGTAGAACTATCTGAACCTTCTCAACTATACTTAATATCAAAATTCAGTGTAAGTTTGCAAACCGAGTACTTGCCAAACCAAAAGCAGAATGATGGTTTATGAAGCTCTAAAGTCTTCCAAGACCTAGCTGAACTGTTCTTTATGGATCATTAAGAGAAAAATCTGTGTGGCTTTCCAAGTGCCTAGATCTGCTAAAATGGACTTAAAAGTGCAGTAGAAACACATACACCACTGCTATTGAATTTCTGGGGAGGGAGCAGGAAATACATAATCCAGTTCGGCCTAAAGGTCAGAGAAAATGAAACTCAGTAAGATTTTTCAAACTATATTTCAGTCCCAACCTATGCAATTTACCATTTAATATCTTCAACCAATTTATCATTTAGGGTGGGTTCTGCATGTCACTCTCTTCTGACTGTGGGGACCTGCAGAATCAAGCCTTTTGTGTTTTGGTATTTGAGAAAATGTAGGTCTGTTACCAACCATCTATTAAGCCCACACAACTCAGAGGTACTAATTAAACTGCCATATCTTAACTCCTATCACAGAAAATTAAAATTACAGAAATATTGGCACAAAGACAAAAGAGGCACTTTGAGACCTGACCAAGCACTCGGCTTAGGTATCCACATGCTGCTTCACTAACTCAAGATATTTTTACACCCACACCCCACAGTGCCTTCCACTCTTGGTCACTTTTGCAAGCACTGGGCACCTAAGTTCACCTGCCTGAATGCCAAAGTAAAGCCAGGCACAGGCACTGCAGCACTGGAGTGTTCTGCAGCTTGATCTTTAACTCTGAATTGTGAAGCTGGTTTTGAAACAAGAGTCAAGGCTGGGAACTACATAAGTTGCTCCCTGTGGCCAAAAAGTGACAGATCACCTTTTTCCAGGAAAGAAAAATCCTCAAAGTTGAGCCCCCCCTGGAAGCAGCACTGCTCAGAACACACAGAATAGTGCATGAAGCTGTCAGCTCATATTCACACTTGGTGATAAAAGAACCAGCTGTCATCTCACACTCCATTTTGAACATCTGCAAACAAATGCTAAACCAGCAGGTCACCTCCTTCAGCAGACAGTGTTTGGCCTCATGCTTGTGCTTTCTCCAGAAGCACTAATTCAGTGTAGAGACCCCTTGGAAGCCCCCACTTTTCCTAATACCTACGAGAACTCTTGTAAAAAGTAGCTGTATGATATAGGTGCCAAATCATCAGCTGCAAATCCATCTCATTTGCCTTAGTCTCCTGCAGCTGCAAAATTAAAAACAGCTGCCATAGGCAAACCATGACTGAAGATGAGAATGTTTGTTCATTTATTTCAGGTCGATAATGGTGTCACTGTTGACATGTTTGGGCTCTGAAAGGAGCACTAATGAGGAAATGGACAAAATTATAAGGGCAGAATAAGGAACATTCTAAAATGGGAATGGGAAAATTACCCTCCTTTTAAATCTACATGGAAAATCTGACTAGCCACGACAAAATAATATGCTTACTTGGCTCTTTAGGATGAATTCCTTATTAATTACAAGCAGAGCAATCATTCAAAGCAGCATTTTCAGCTCTTAATTTTCTCACACTGCCTGCATTAGACTACTTTATCAGGTATCAAGATGACATGCCATTGTGCCTCCTCCTGGCTTGAGGAAGGCACAGTCAATAAGGAATGGAATAGGACTACTGCAGAATTCACCCTCCTGCTTTTCATCACTTCCTGGCAAACTCCAACATTTACAAGATACTTTCAGTTCACAGAAAAGGAGCCTTTTGCAAGAATGAGAAACTACATTTTATCTAGTGTAGCAGCAGTTATTACCTACGTACCACATGTATTTCTGCCATTATATTGTCTGTAAGACCACAAAAATATAATTCTCATTTTGTGAGTCAAACACAGGGTGGGGAGTGTGCAGAAAGGCTGCTGTGGAATCCTGCTTCATTCACAAAACAGCAGTAGTTGCCATGCAGATAAATGTTGCAGGGGAGCTATTTGGGAAGGAGAAGGTGATATTTTCATTAGGTGAATCCCTGTGTATTAGTCACCTATTTGTCAGATTTCCTCTATTACTAATTAGCCATGTAGTCAAACCTTAGGTAACCCAAGGTCAGTCCTGCCTCTTGGGGCTACAAGTCAGATTTCTTAAGTCACTGGAATGGTAAAGAGCCACCAGTGCAACTGAAATTTCCAAATAGTTTCTGAGCTACAGCGTCCTACCGCTGTGCCACAGGGAACAGACAGCTCTGCAAGGGCTCACTGAAAGGCTACCTGACATCCAGGAGCAGGAAAAGAGCCAACTCTCAATTATCTGCATCCAACCATGAAAGGCATCTCTGGAGGCCTTTGGATAAACACGCTTCTGAAATATACAGAATTAAAAGCTGCTAAACAGAAAAGCATCAGGCGTAGTTTAAGCTGATCCACACACTCACAGGTACATTTAATGATCTTATGAAGCATTATGCCCTAGCCAAGGCTTAAATGTTCAGACACAGCTGAGGAGTAGCCTTTGACAACGTGCTTCTTCAAACTGGATCCCCAGCTGGGTCTGTAAAGAGGCGAGGCATGGATGTAGCTGTGGATTGTGGGGAGAAATTCTCCTGCTGCCCTGCAGCTAAGGATGGTAGCCCTCCGGGCTGCACGAACCCCTGAGGCTATGCCCGCTGTGCAGGGAGCAAACCCAGTGCAAGTTTTGCTCTCAGGCTCAATCTAAACTGAAGCCACAAACATAAACCCTAAATAGGAAGCTACACTAGTTCTTGCACATTACCGCATCCCAGAATAATGCAAAACTGGCATTTGGACCACAGCATCATACAGATGATCAAACAAACACTTCCCACTGAAGCTGTTTTTCACAGTCACTTCTGAGAGGATGTTCTGACCACTGTAAAATATTTCACTTTTTAAAATTTCCTCATTGGACTTAAATATTGCACTTAAAGAGCAGAAATACTTCTAAAACAGTCAGAAATAAGCCGGATCATCACTGAGATCCACTTACTATGGGTTCAGAGTTGAAGGAGAACCTTAGTTTAAGGTGAGAAGCCCTTTAAGGTACTAAACTTCTGGTCTAGTCTGTGTCACTCAGAGTATCACATTTGGGTATGACTGTCTCAGAAGCAAGAAGCTAAGTAAGAAGGAATTTTAAGAGCTTTATGGAGAATAACTAATATTTGCATCCACTGCTTAAGTGCTCATGCAAATGTTCCTCATTCTCAGGAAAATAAAATGCATGCTGGAAGCCTTGCTATGTCACTTAGCTATTTGTTGTGAATCTGGCAAAGACAGACAAAGCATCTGCCTCTTGGAAATTACTTATTCCACCTCTCTACCCAGAAGAAAGTGCTGTGTTTTCAACTCTCACATTCACACCAAGTTTTGACGTATTTCAGACACAAAGCCAGTCTATTTCCCTCTTCTTGGTCATCTTTATGATGCCTGTTTCAATCTCATGTGATAAAGATGGAAGACTGAGGAAATTTGGTTGAATGATTCTCAGAGGAGAAATGCCTTGCTGGTTTATCAGGTAAACGATGCACCCTCTGTGCTTTTTACAGACCTGCTTCTCCCTTCTCCCTTGTCGCTGCTGTTCTGGAGGCTGAAGGCTTTTATTTACAGACCACTGCTCCTTTTGTGCAATGCAGCCTGCGGTACTCTGAAGACACATCCACTACCCTGAATTATTGCAGCCTCCATCCTCTTGCTGTTGAGCATTGGCTTGCACAAGACAGCAGGTCGTCCCAGTTTGACTGCGATGAAGAACGGCCGCACCCACGCATGACAGCAGAGATGAGACTACCCTTAAGGTGACTTTGTTTTATCAAAATAGCAACATGGGTTAATATTCTATGCAAAGTGCCAGTCTAGGTCTGGAGGAGAAACCACAGCAAGAGACACTCAGCTTTAGGAAGGCATCCAGGCAATGCTAACATAAAACTAACGCAGTTTTGGGAAAACACAAGAAAGCACACCGAGAAGAAGACACCAAATTCATGAGGGCCAGATGAGTTTTAAAGGAAAGACTGATTATTATTATCCTCACAAAAAGAATAGAAAAATTAATTGCTTAACATGCAGATCAAAAACTCATCAGTACTTTCACTGAAATAATTAAATGTGCTCTCTTATGCCCTCTGTAAAAGCAACCACCCGCCTTAATCAGAACCTCACATTGTTCCACAGTGCCCCGTGGAGAAATCTGCTCCCACTCTGTTTGGAAGTGATCCATCTTACTGCAACTCATTTGTCACCCAACGGTTTCTTACAAACACCAGTGTGAACTTCCCTGTCGCTTCTCTCACTCTGACTGTCCAAAATACACAGAATAATGCACCTGAACTTTTCAACAATGAATCACGGGTGACACACCTCAGAAGATCATCAAATACTGCTACACTCAAAAGACTTTTTGGTGCACAGGGTGGATGAGTAGTGCTGCAATTAAAGAGTACAGGGAAGCTGATGTTGTTTAGCAGTTCCCTTGGAACTCAACATTAAGTAAAACCTTCAGAATCTCTCTTACTCTGAGGACCGTTCAGAATTCCAATAGAGAGCAACAGGGAGTGAGACAACTAAAAGCTATTTTACCCCCTCCTTAAAACAGCTACAAATTGGTAGAATCTTAGAATTGGACCCAGAAATACTTTAAAATATTATATTCTAGACTAGCAGCCACTGTTTGGCCTCTATTAAAAGGGAAATGAACATGGTTTGATTTAAATATTAATATTTTAAATTATTATAACGTGAAGAGAAAAAAACCTAAGTTATGGCACATGAATGAGAAAGAGACAAAGGACTACCAAAAGTTATTCCTGTACATCTGTTTTCACATCTTTGTACACCTAGAGGAATGTAAGTAAATGGTCCACAAATCTGGGTTGATACATCATGCACATCCTCAGAATGATCCAGTCGCTTCCTCCAAGGGTTAAAGTAATAAAGGAACTGCCCAGGTATGCCTGGTTCTGACATCAGAATTACCATAAATAGTTCACAATTAGGCAATGAAGGGGCTGTAATCTGGATGAACGTAAGAAGCAGTTGAGAAGTATTACCACATAATCATCCTGCATCACCAGAATGATGAAAACATTTGCTCTTTAGTGAATTCAGACAGCCTTAAAAACTCAAGAAGTTGGGCCCCCAGAGACATGTGTGTACAAAAAATGAATCATCTTTAAATAACTCTAAAAATCTTGGCTGAAATCACTCGGATTCCATGCAAGTGTCAGGCATCACATTTACCATGAAAGTGAGCACCAGCAACATGCCAGAGCAGCAAGACAACTAACACACCATCCGTGTTTTAGAGCTGCCAGACACAGGTTCACCAGTTCTGAAAGAGGTCAGGCCTTAAAGTTATACTTACAGTTATAAATTGTTGATGGCAGCTGACTAGACTAGAAGCGAGTGAAGTTCATTTCCAGAGAGATTTATCTGGCACAGTTCCACGGGGGCTTTTTAGTTATTGCTCTATCCGGCCTAATAGCTGAACTCCAGCTCTTCTGAGCCACGGAACAGCTTTAAAAAAATAATAATAAAAAATTATATATAAAGACAGACAGATCATTGCACCATATAACCCAAATCTAATTTTCCCACTGTATACTAATGTATCACATGGTTTCACACTGTTTTGTCAGCAATTTCCTTCAGCATAGCTTCTCTATATTTAAGGACAGAGAAGGTACCTATTAGATCTCCCCCAAGCTGAGGGGGGAAAAAATTAAATAGAAGGAAGCAATTTCTGCTTAACATTTGTTTGCTTAAATTAAGGTAACAAACTCATTTTTTTGAACTTCTGCATCCAGAAATGCCTTTCATTTTTGCACGGGATGTACAGAACACCAAATGGAGGCGTGTTACACTACAGCAGGCATTTATTCATCAAGTTACAGCTTTGCAATAACTGCAGCATCATCAACATTTTACTGTCTTGGCCAGGTGTTTAACAGCTTACATCGTGATTCAAACTTGACTTCAAGCTGGAGTCCTCTATCCCACACTGACACAGCTTTGCAGACTGTTTTACAGTGCTATGTGACAGACTGGAAACCAGCTCTTCACCGGGTAAAAAACAGGTCATCCCACTGGATGAAGCAGAGAAAACGGACTTCAAACAAGCTCTATCTACAGAGTTCTTGCCTATATAATCCCTCCCATGGTGACTCAAGCAGGACCTCATGGTTTTACCTCCCTCAGCCCCACCATGCAGTTCATTCAGCACTCTTAGCTGTGGAGCTTGCAGGCTCAGCATCTCCAGCAAAGTCCTGTTGCTTTCTGCTGCCCTTGCCCCATATACCCAGCTAAGTATCCAAATTCCAGGCACAAAGAAAGCATAAGCACATTTACTGTCATTATTTTGTAGGCAACTGCACTGCTGTATTTTAGTATCTCAAGCTGAACTATCAAAACCAGCCCTGAAATTCTCTAATCCTTAACTCTTCTGGGCAGAGGTCACCACTTGTGGACAATATGCTTCCTAAGGGCTAGGGTGAAACTCAGCACATTCACTTCTAGTCAAGACAGCTCCCAAGTTTGAACTCCATCCCTGGGGACTTAAATGAATGCTCAAAGCCCCTGTAATGATACAAGTTTATTGTTCTTGGGCTTTAACTGCTGATACTGAATACAAGTCAGCATCAGGCAGAAGCAAGCAAAAGATCTTCGCAGAGAAAAACAATCCTCAAAGTTAGAAAGCAACAGCTTCATATAGCTTAAGAAAGCTGCTAACTGTAAACATACCAAAATACACAGTCTCTGAAACAGGATGCTTCAAAACAAGGTACATCTCATATCTGAACAGTTGCAGAGCCTACGTTTCAATTATGACACTTCAATGGTAGCTACCTTAATTACCTAGAGAGGAAAAAAAACCCCACACTCTTCTTCAATTTCTGGCATTTAATTTGCTTGCTGGGGAATCCCTTTGCTCAATAGGTATTTATGCCATCTTCCTTGCAAGGAAAACGTTGCCATGGAGCACTGATCATGAGCATTAGTGAGTGATTCTGCCTTTCTGCTTCCCTCTTTTTCTGCTGCTTTTTTGAACTGCACATTCTTCACTGGAGGGACACATTAGCCTTACCCTTTTACTAGGTACGCAGGGCAAAAACTATAGTGAGCCAGGATTGTTTTGATTCCAGTGAATGATCTCATCCAAAAGCTGCTCTTAAGTCTTTCCCCGTTTTTCACTGGCACTTTGCTTTGACAGAATGGAGTTTCCTTTCCTTGGAGTGAGAAGGTGGCAGATGGGAGAAGGAGGAGGATCTAAGCAGACAGAGAAGTACTGCACAAGGCTCATGCTGAACTTGTCAACAGAACAAGATTTCTTTACTACAGTGCTTAAAAAAAACATCATCATCAAAGTGTCTCTTTCTTTACTGAACA
The DNA here is from genome assembly GCF_000691845.1 of Merops nubicus. Taxonomy (NCBI): domain Eukaryota; kingdom Metazoa; phylum Chordata; class Aves; order Coraciiformes; family Meropidae; genus Merops; species Merops nubicus. Next base: position 99,461 of record NW_008619470.1, on the reverse strand, counting down.
AACCTACAAGGGCTATACAGTAGCACTCAGGCTTTGTTATTACAGGGTATCCAGAATTTACCTAGGAAGAATCTTGCCTTGCAGTTAACTTGATCAACAGTGTACTATTGAGACTGAAGGGACCTGGGTGACACCTGAGTGGCAGCAAACCATCAGAGTACTGCTGCTGTAAATGGCAAGCAACAACACAAGGCTTGGATGTAAACAGAACACATTGGGATTCTTTAGTATGCCAGCCTACCTTTCATTACTGGGTGGCAAAATGAGTCACAGGGCCAAAAAAAAATAATTAGGGTGAGTAGACTTAGATACCCTTAGCAAGGGTGTTGAATCCCGATACCTCTAACAGTTTTTGTTTGGGGCCTACAGAAATAATTCAAACAAGCATTAAGGTTATGACTGATCAGATGCACCAAAAAAAGCAGCACAGCCTAACAACCCTGATTGTCTCCATTCTGGCACAGGGAGACTTGCAGATACCTTCTTCCTGCACGGCGTTCCTCTACGGGAGAGCAACAGGAGAACTGCACTACTAGGACCAAAGGAAGCCTCCAGGTTAAATGAGCATGCCTAAAAGTTGCCTTCAATATGAATTCTTTCATTACCCACCAAGAAGTCCTGTAATAGAGGAGACTGAAGTCTTCTTCAGTGACAGATGGCGAGAGCACCATCCAACAGCTCATGGTAGGGCACAAAGACTAGGCAGGCTTTTCCTCTCTGTATCAAAAGTAACAAAACATTTCCTTTTCTCACCTAAGCAAACACCAATTTCTAGGAAAGGGCCAAAATTACCCATGCATTGGGTCTACACCACAGAGAACCAGTGAGTGGTACGAACAGGTCACACATAAACCATCACCCTGCATGGCTCATGTGAGGCACATGTTAACATGATGAATTCATCTGCAACTGCAATGCCTGAAATAATCCTGTGTGGAGGCCTCAGTTACAGAACTCCCCTTGAAGTAAAGGTCACACATTTGATCTACGATATTACATCAGCAGGGAACAGTAACAAATTATCTATTATTCCTCTCAAAACTAGGGAACGATTTATTTTACAAGAGTTGCAAGTAAGCATTTATTAAATCAATACCACAAAAAATACACTTTGGCAAAAGTAAAGGCCACCAAAATTCTGTTAATACAACACAACTCAGCAGGTTCCACAGCAAAACAGCCTTTAAACCTTGAGCATACACCCATCTTTCACCACTGACACATCTCACGTCAAGCATCCCGTGCGTTCATTTAGAAGTACAACCTGTTGCAGGGCTTTAAGAGCTGCACCTTTTAACTCATTCAATTTTAAAAGGCTTTGAAATGTTTGGAACTGAAAGAAAACAGTACAAGAGAAAGCACACGGGAGGAAATAGTTCAGGGGAAAAAGATATAGGAAGTTTGTAAGCCAAAGCAAACATACCTTTCAAGCCAAGTGAGCTCCCTACTCAGAATTAAACTATTATCTGGCTTTGTGTTGCTTGTCATCCTGCCCATTATCTCAGATGTCTCAGCTCAGCAAGATAGCAGCTGTGTCACTGAAAATGAAAGGCACAGAGAAGACCACCCTCAGCTTAATACTTCTGACATTCACAGCAAAGCACCTGCTTACTTGTTCAATTCTCTTGGCAAGTCAGATTTGTCACCAAGGTCATGCTGGGTTAAATATTTTTTTTAATTAATAGCAAAATACCTAAAGAAGGGTAGAAGAGATGTTTGTCCTTGCTCACTGCAGGGGGGTTGGACTAGACAAATTTTAAAGGTCCCTTCCAACCCTACCCAGTCTGATTCTATGATTAATCACTAATAGAAGAATCTCCTCGTGTTTTATTGTTGGTTGTTCTGAGCCTCATTCACAAGGAGAGCTCATCAATTTCAGAATCCTTTCTATTCAAAGTTTCTGAGTGACAGAAATTCTTCCCTACTGAGAAAAACAAAAACTGAAATCTTCTAGCCATGTGTGTCCTTCATTTACAAGAAAAGGGTCATGTCTTGCGTTGCAGAATGTCTCACTGGCAGTGGTACTCTGGGGGATACAGAACAGCCTCAGTCTCTTTTACAAGGTAAGAGAAAATTTGTGAACACCTTAAGGATTTTTAAAGACACTAGCACTGCAGGTCACATAATATCAAAACTCAGAGAATCTGCTGCATTTTGCAAAGTTCCCCAGAGGAACCCAGACCTGGGAAGGCCAAAGGAAGGGCCACAGAGAATGCTGGAGGTCACTCTCGCAGCTGGTGTAAGCATCAGAAGTGTCCCTGTGGTTCAGCTTCACGTGAGCTGCCTGGAGGCATTTAAAAGGAGGTGGACAAATGAGCAGATAGAGTTGCCAGACTCCCCAGGTGTAACCTCACACAGAGCAGCCTACGTAAGAACCAAAGAGCAAGTGAATATTACCCATGTGTGAGAGAGGAGTTAAACATTGGGTTTCACATACTCTTTATTAGCTGATTTGGCAGTTTCACCTCTTCCACCTATTGCCCTGGGCTAGTGCTCCTCATCGTAATCACTCTATAGTAACCCAGCAATTTGTTCCAATACAAGGCTACAGAGCTGGGATATAATAAGATGCTAAATCTGCACAAAAGGGCGAGAGAAGAGAGCTAAACCTACAACACGAATTCTTGGCATCATGTTAAGGTCTTCCTAGAAAACATTTAATTTAGCAAATCAGTGCTGTAACATATACAAGCAATGTTTAAGCCAGAATCAATACATCATGTATTATCTGCTCAAGGTAATTATTCCATTAGATTTGTAGAGGGGAGGGTAGGCCAGAGCATATAATAAGCTAGTGAAAATGGCACTATCTCATCTGAAAAACCTATCAAGAAGCATATTGCTTTTTAAAATTGCTACAGTTTCAGGGGGGAGGGAGGTTGTTGCTCTTTTTGGTGGAGTTTCTTTGTTTTAAGAACACCAATGGGTGTGCTACCATCTTTAGCAAGTTTAGAGCTATCACAATCAAATACAGAGGTAATAAAGGCATTTTACTCCTCAAAGACTGGTGGGCAGCAAGTCCTTTCTAGGTAGCAGTAGTCCCTCACTTCGTTCAGCCTCTGCTAACTACAGTTATGTCTGAAACCATGCTATAAACAACTATAACACGCCTGACCCGATCCCTGCTTGATTTACTTGACCTGCATGAATATATCAGCCTTTCCCACTGCTCCCCAAGAAATGTGCTGGTGAATGTCCCTGAAAGCCCTGCTCAGGACAGCTCTCAGTCCCCCACACTGCCCAGATAAGCCCAACAATCCAAAGAGAAAATGAGACAAAGATATTTCTCAGAAATAAAAGTCTCGGTTCACCCTGGTTGCTCCTCAGAGACTCCACAAAAAGCACAGGAAAAGGAACAACAGTGAAACGAGTCTCAAAAGCATTTTTAATTTTAATTACTTTGTTACCTCCCTTCCATGAAGAAGTGTTTCAGTGAAACAAGTTCAAAAAGCAAGGACAAGTAAAGGGTATTTTTTACAAATATGCCAACTTTTCATCTCTGCCTTGACTTTTTTGCCCTAATATTTTATTAAATACCCACCCCTCTAAAGCAAATGGGTTTTAATGAAATGCTTTATTTTTATCCTGAAAGCTTGCCCCAGGCTTGCAAGCGTGAATGGCTGCTTCTTTGTTATTAGGGAGTAAACCAATCTTGCTTGCCAGCTAATACCTCCAGATTTTCTCCACTACAATTTCTACTACCTTTAAGTTCAGTCCTAATTCCTGAAGTAGGAAAAGAGGATCTGCCCTTATAGAAAGCTGGAGGAGCAATTCCCATCCGCTCTGGCTTACAAAAGCTTCCAAATAAGCCCACTTCGATGCACACATTTAGTCCTGTGCAACTACAGCCATGTGAGGGCTACCTGTATTGTCCCAGTAGAGTCCCTGTTCTGTCACCAGACTTGCAGTATTTCATATGTATCCTTAAAGCATCATCTCTCAGAGCTATGTCACTGTCAGCACCTCTGCCTCCAGCTTGAGTTTGCAGAAGATTTTTCTGATCTTCATAACTAGAAGAGAGTAGTTGAAGAATGTGACCAAAATACATTGTCAAATCCAAAAACTGGGCAGCAAAGATGACCTTGAAATGTGCACTTGTGAAAAATTCCAACTCATGGTCAAGCTGATCTCAAAAGTTTAAAAAATCCCCACTTCAGATGGTTTTACTAAAGCAGAAAGCTACCTAGGTTATTTAAGATGGTGTAAGACATACACACACACAAAAAAAAAATCAGAAGGAAAAAAGCTTCAGAGGTGATTGACTTATAGCATGTAACTAAGCTGGGTCACACATTTATTTGTGCAATGACAGAAAAATTTCTTGGTGCCCCGAAAAGGAGCCGGACAGTGAGTACACACAAACATCTGGGGGTCAGCCCAAGGCTGTACAGCACAATATTCACTCCTGGAGAGCCACAAATCCCACAGCATGGTACAGGCACACCTCACAGCAGCTTTCCAAATAAAAACCACCTTTTCCTTTTCCTCCTGTCAGCTGCAAAATTTCTTCTCGGCGATGCACTCAGAAGTTTGTGTCGATGCTGCTGCATCTCCAGAACCCAGACCTACCACACAGCTCACCCAGGCCTGGCTCACTAGGATAGAACTGAAGCCTTAATTTGTTGCACTTCCAAGTGCTTTCAAGCTGCTTTGCTGGCCTTGTGCTTTTCCTTTGGTAAGCATCTCTCCTACGTGCTCTAGCTGACTCCCTGAAGCCAGACATTTGTCCTTGCTTTTATTTCATTTTATAGCCAACAAACACTTAATGTCTCTTTGGTGAGTAAGGGTGACTATTTTTGTTACTCCTGTTTGCTTCCTTGAAAATTAAGATAAATATGCCTCAGATATAGTGGATATATTTTTCTTCTACTTTAAAGTAATTGCTGCGAGTAAACAAATATGATAAAACCCAATTTGTTTCCTAAATACTTAGTGCCCATCCAGTGAACCCTCTGCCAAAGGATTGCATGCATCTGTACTGCAGCTCCTACTCTCAAGAAACTTTCCATCCTCCATAATTTTCTAAAACCAGGTAGAATGACTTTTTCTTTCCAAAGATACCTGCAAGCAAGATCTCACTCTGCTTCAAGTGAAGTTGTTGCTTGGTAGCATTTGCTGATTGTTTGCTAGCTTCCCCTCTCCTCTAACTGCCACTCACAGTTCCAGCTTGATGGCTGTAGCTACCACCACAGGTTAATAATGCACGTCTGCCTCTCCCTCATCTTTTGTAGGGTTCTTGACACAACAGAATTATCCCTGTAGATGTGATATGGTGTCTTGCAGGAAACTTAATGACAGCTGGTGCACAAGAGCTCAACCCTAGACAAACTACAAGCTGACACCATAGTGATACATGAAGTTTAATTAAAAATCCTACAAGAACTGTGAGCTTTTTATACAGAAAAATAACAGCTTTTCTCTTCAGAGCTGAAGCAGCTCTGTAACTGGTAACAAGAAACTACACTGTAAACAATATGACAAGCACTGCACTATTACCTGTTCATAAGCTAAGTGATATAAATTAAGACAGAGGCACATCAAAATTAATTATAATTTTAGATTTTCTCTCAGAGGAAGGAAAGTGATTGCAACTATTATTAGTTGCAATGCAGTATTAAAAAAACAAAAACAAAACCACCAACAACTAAAAACAATCTGGTCCCATAATGCTAGGCAGGGCTAAAACACACCAAGAGGCAGGTCTTATACCAAAGATTTCACAATCTAAATTGACAAGCCACACAGAGAAAAAAGGAAGATGAACAAAGCATTCTGCAGAATGAAGTCACCCAAAACATGCATCAGTACAGCGACAAAGCCTGGAATAGGAGGTAGCTGCAAAATCCAGACTTCATTTCAGTCACAGAAGATGCAGTACAGCCAGATACTATCCTAAACTCTGAAGCTTCCTTCTAGGGGGGTCAATGTGATGCCATTTTTATTTTTGGTCTTGTTAGATTTTCACAGCAATGTATCCTCCCTTTCCTATAACCAGCAGCCACTGACTTCAGGCAATTTGGTTTATATAAAACTTTTCTTAGCCCTGTCATAAGGTTCTTCTAAATGCTCAAATGAGGATTTCCTCATTTCTCCCCTCACCACCTTACACCAACAAATTCATAAAACACTGTACAGCTTGGCTTTCCATTAGCCCTTGCAAAAGAAGCTCAAAGAGATCAGAGGATTAGATTCTGTGAGGGTAACTTGCTGAAAATAATAAAAAAAATCAAGACATTTGAAATTCATTTTCAGCTTCCGTTTTACCAGAGGAACAACTAGTTTGCCTGGAGCATGAAATAGTCTGCAGGAAAGAAACACAAAGCAAAAAGACATTTGCACAGCACTGTTAGGGCTCACTGTACCTGAAGATGACAGGAAAACTGTGGTGTCAGATCTCTATCTAGCTATGCAGAAAGCACTCGGACAGGTGCTCAGTTAGTGCTAGGAGCAGGGCTGCTCTTCTACAATGAACACAACCAAAGCAGTTTATATTTTGAAGAGCTATTTTAACAGTCAAAACCACATTAAGAGCTAAATGACATACAAAATGTCTCTGCCAGAGAACAAATTTAGGAGGACGACATAAAACCCCCCATGAAAATGACAACGGTGATGGTTACTCGAAGTCCTGCCAGGTGCCCTTTAATAAGCAGAGGATGTGATTAGTGCTGCGATGCAAAGAGCCAGCGTGCTGCAGCAGGACTCCACGCTGCTCTGCCAGGAAGCCCTTACAGCAGAGACCCTGCCTGCCCCGGGAGTTTTCATGCATAATAAATAAAGCACCAGACTGGCAGACCGAGGCTCCTCGCTGAACACCAGTGCCCTCCACTGCGTACGCTGAAGACTCCTCCAAATACTACAGCAAGGTAAATAACAAGAGAGGGAGTTTGTGATTGCTCCCCTTGTGACAGGCCGCCAGTCCCCCAGGATGGAGTGTCAGACAATGACTCCATGTGCCCCTTGGCAAGGCTGCTGGGAACACCCCAATAACACCGTCAGCACGAGGCAGAGAGGCGTCCATCAGCCCGCACAGCCCCCTCTCCCCATCGGTGCTCACTCTGCCACAGAAATATGCCTTTCAGAGTCTGTTACAGGGCTCCCCCACTGATGATTTAGACAATAACAGGGCTGGAATCACAGAACTTCACTGAAAAACTGTGACCTCCTTAATTAAGAGGCAGTGACTCTCACATAAAACCCTTCAGGTTCCTTAGGTGGGACCAAAGGGTCCATGCTGCCATTAACACCACCACCATTTAAGATGTGTACCACCAGCTCCCTAAGCTTGGGATCATTGTGGTCACTTGTTTTCCAGCTCATAATTGTGACGTTCTTTCAGCATAAGAACATAAAGAGCAAATTCTAACAGATCACGGAATAATAATTCTTTTACTACCCCCCTAACACTTCAGTTCTGAGGATTTGAAGCACGACCTGCCATTTTAGTGGAGGAATATTTTATCCTAACCTCCTCTCCAAAGAATATACTTCCATTAAAGTTGATATTACTGCTCAGTCTCCCACTGGGTGAACTGCAGCTTCAGAGGGATATGAATGCCCATGTCGTGATGTTTACAGCAGTGGGTGCACATGAGGCACAAGGAAGACAGAATCTAGAAACAAATCACATGTTCTCAAATACGGCAGAAGAAAACAGCAACGGGAGACAAAACCTTTTTCTGAAAGGGTCTATTCTGTGGCAGAAAATTGAAAAGTCATTTTAAAAATGTTGTATGAAAATCCTGTTGCACTAAAATGGGCTTAGCAGAGCTAAATAGCTAACCTGAAAAAAAGTCCAACAGAGACAAGTATCAAGGCAGTAACGGCACCACGACAGCAACCACAAGACTTAATTTCTTCCTGGAACACTGCTGCACCACCACCACCTGCCCTGACAGTGCCCCTGCAGTGTGGGTCACCACAGTGCTGTCAGAGCTGGGATCTGTGGACTACCTCACTGAAGGAGGATTTAATTCCTCATGCAGGAAAACAGCAGAACCCTGAGCAGAAGTCAGAATTCACCATGCTGACCATGAATATGCAAGGAAGAGCCATTTGTGCCATTTGAAGTAGCCACACATCTAAACACTTTTCCCCTTCAAGAGGCCACACCAGAAAACGTTTACTTGAAAGGTCCATATCTTTCTCTTCCAAACACACAAAAATATTTGAAGTGTCCAAGATACCCTTTATATTAGGAGAAAAGTCATCAATTATATTTGGTATTGGCCACTGCACCACTGTGGGCATGCACAAGACCCAGTAAAAAACAACTGCTTATAAACAGTCAAGGGGACCCAAATTCCCATTTGAAGGTTTCTTTAAAGATGGACTTCAACTGACACTAATAAGCTTTAGAAACTGTTTTTTAAAGAAGCATTTCCCCCTACACATCCTCGGGTACCTCTCTTTTAGAAGATTTTTATTAGTCTATACAGGTTCAGAAAATGACTAAAAGTAAGACCAAAAAAAGGGGTATTATGCTTTACCAAAGTCTGGGAAGCCAGGCTATAGAAGTCTCATCCTTGTAACATTTTTTTTTTTTTCTTTTACTACTTCAATGAGCCTTGAATACATTTTTTGGGTTTAATTTTTACTAAAATAAGACATTTTTTTCTTCAGAGGCTCTTCAGGGCATTCTGTCCTGTGCTCTGTGGTTGTGGACCAGTCAAGACATGCATACATTTCACAGCAACTCTACTTCTGCACAGTTAATACAAAGTCTTTGTGGTGAGCAGGTAGGATCCTCCACTATAAATAACATTTTTAATCACATGCTTTTTAAGGGCAAGAATCAAGCCTCCTTACTTTTTCAGTGCAGAAAACACTATTGACTCACAAACCTGGAAAAGCTCAGCTTTGTCCCACTGATGTAGTTCCACTCTGCATTTCAATTTTTCAGAGTTTCTGTCTCAATAGCATGAAGCCCTGTGCTGCCCAGTGCAGCCGTGGCACTGCAGATGAAAAGCCAGCCTTTGCTGTGCTCTGCAAGCACATGCACAGCTTTCCGTGCTGGAAGATGCTCTTCAGATATGAGATGTTATACAACATTTATTAAATATCTATTCCTCTTTTTCAATCAAAAATAGGCTGGCTCCCATGATGATTAATCCTTGATTGAGATGAAAAGTGCAAGGGGTTTCTTCTTACTAGGCAGTGATTTTTGTTGTCAAGAGAAAGGTCATACAAACATGAAGACTGTTACAATGCTTGCAAAGTTTAGAATTAGTATAACAGGACAACCCCAAACCAAAACAAAAATGTGTTTTCATCAAGAGCTAGAAGTGAAGATATCTGCACTTTTTCATGTAGTTTTCATGTATTACTTATAATACATTAAGTTTAGAAATGTAAGTATGTTTTGAGACATCCCACACAACCTTTTCCTTTATATGATTTACCTCATGATCAAATGAAAACTGAATTTCTTCCCACTTACCCAAGAAAAAGAAGTCAGAGAATAGCCAAGTGCACTGACTCCATTAGGAGAATTCAAGAAAAGAGAATTCAAATAACTGAACCCTACAAATGGATGCAGACTACATAGAGTAACATGAAAAAAACTGCTTGCTAGCCCTGCAAATCAAACCGTTCGTCTCGTCAGCAAGATGACTGGAACAATTGCAGCACTTGTGAAATGAATTATAAATCTAGCCTCTCTGTCTTAAAAATGTTTCTATTTAAAAAATGATGCAGCAAAAAAGCACACATGCATTTGAATATACAACCAGAAATAGCAACTGTTAAAGGCTTGCTTTTCAGTCTGCCTTTCATATTGAACATGAGTTATTTCAGTCTAAAAGTCAATCATTCAAACATTTACTAACTAAGAAACTGATTATATGGTTGTCCTAAGTAAACATTGCTTGAACGATAAGTCATCAGGAAATTGTACAATCAAGTAGACATTTTTATGGAAATCTGTGTGATATCTCTAAGGAATGTAACAGTTGAAAGCTTTGAACTTAGAGTGACAAGTGATCAAAGAAACCCTACCACAAAACATTCTAAAAAGTCAACCTCCTAAAAGTATATGTAAAAATTGATTTGGGGAATAAATTGTATTATGTTGTCTAGTTAAAAAAATAGTAACATCACATTTCTGTGGTCCTTAAAATAAAATGGACTAGCTTCCAGCACTGATAATTTTCCCATTGAATTCAATGGGTGTAGCACACAGCTTAGACAGGCACATGATGTTCTCAACACTTGCAAAGTCCTTAGTTTATTTTAACTTTCTCCTAGAATTTCTTTCCCCTAGCCATTTTTTTTTTTCCAGAGATTTCTGCCTAGAAGGCAGAAAGCTTAAAAGGACGTAAGGAAAAAGAAGGTTGTTCAAACTCAGTGCTTTGCTTTCATCCACACTGGAGGAATCTGCTAGCGGTACACTTTTACTTCATCAATTCAGCAAGAAACACAATGTGAGTCTTCAGTTTGCTCGTCAGTGGACATTCAGAAGCACCAGCCCGACAATTATTACAGGCATGTGACACTGAACAAATAGGGAGAAGGTAAAGGGAAAATCTTTTCTTAAAGCCAGCCATAAACTGAGAATTTAAAACAAGTTTGCCACTAGGTTTAATGGTAGAAGGATAATTAGAAAATATACAATGGTATATATGGAAATGTACTTCACATACAGAACATCACCTCTGTGGCCACTTAATGAATCTGCTAAGACTTCAAGTTAAAATAAATGCCTTAAAAATTAGGACATGGAGTGAAGCCTGGATACCAAATAGCTGGTTTCCCCATACCTGTCATACCAGAGTTAAGAACATCAAGGGAAATCTTTGCTTAACTTCTCAACACATCAGTCACAGCAATCAAAAATGTCTATGTAGATGGAGTGCTGGACTAAGAAGACTTCTAATTTCCAGCTCTGATTAGCATAGAACTCCTTTCTTCATCTTTCTTACCCCATCTATTAATGGGGATAATTATGCCCACCTCCTTTATAAAGCACTTGAAAATCTACAGTTAAAGATGTTCTTAAACAAGCAATTATAAATAGCAGCAACCATGTACCAGAGTTCAATTATCAAGTCATTACATGAAAGCAAGAATCCAATTGTTCCTGGAATTAGTACACAAAATTCAGGTTTTCCACTGACATTAGCTTCCTAGTACTATCATCATTATTACAACAACTGCATTATACAAAGATGCACTAAAGGACCTGACCCAACTACCATTGACTGACATTTTGAAGACTTTCCAAGCTTCAAACAACAACAGAGCCAGGATTTTTTTTTTTTTTTGTTGAAAATATCCATGTTAAAAAAAGACACTTTTGACCAGCTCAAAGCTTAGATGCAACTCTGAGTTATCAAGTCATTACATGAAAGCAAGAATCCAATTGTTCCTGGAATTAGTACACAAAATTCAGGTTTTCCACTGACATTAGCTTCCTAGTACTATCATCATTATTACAACAACTGCATTATACAAAGATGCACTAAAGGACCTGACCCAACTACCATTGACTGACATTTTGAAGACTTTCCAAGCTTCAAACAACAACAGAGACAGGATTTTTTTTTTTCGTTGAAAATATCCATGTTAAAAAAAAAAACTTTTGACCAGCTTCAAGCTTAGATGCTACTCTGAGTCTGCAGCTTGAATTGTTGCAATGGCTCCATTCTAAAACAGACTGTAGCACTTAGCAAATGTATTTTGCTGTCACATCCATCAACCCCTCCTCTTCCAGGGTCTGGCCAACAAGGGCACCTTTTCATCATCACCACTCATGCTACCTCTTTCTCCTCTTCTTTCTTCCACTTCTATATGTTACTTTCCTCCTTTCAGCTGCACACAATGCCCTTAATCACTCGGTATGTTTGATGCACACAATTTTCTTTCATCTTGTGCTACTTAAAAATGAAAGAAAGGTGAGAGGATTTGATATAAAAATTAAGCTACTTACCAACTACTGCCAGATTATGCTCTGAGCCACATGCGATCTGAAAAAGAAATACGAATGAATAAAAGAACACACTCACCAGGAGGAAGACAACCACAATTATGACAGGAAATTAAAAATTAACCTGAAACAAACAACCACAGTTTGTAGGATGCAAAATCAAAGTTGCAGTGCTTCCACTTTTAAATGAAATTTCATTTGTAGTCTCACCGAGGGCTTAGTGGCACGGGGTACATTTCTTTGTTTTGTTAACAAACAGACATTTTGTTTTCAAAATACAGTCACCACTGACATTTCAGTCCTCAGAGGCAAGACTGGCCACAATTTTGCTAAAACATTACACCCTGGACAACATCCACCGGGTCCAACAAGACCACTCATGGGCATAGAGCAAACTCAAATTATGCCTCTGCAAGATCAGAGCCACCCAGAGGCAGGTGGAACAAGAAGGGCACTGAAGATCTCCACTTCCCTCATCTATACTGTTTTTTCCAGATGATGTCTGAAGACCTGCACAAAGTGTATAGGCTCGGTGTGATAAACCTTAAGTGATATGATCTCTACGATCACTTGTCCAGAATGGAGAAAAAATAGCACAGAACTCAAGGCTTTATTAGCAGCAGGCTGGTTTAATTTCTAAAAGCTGCAGAAAAAAAGAAACCCAATGCAAACATTTTCTCCCAAGTTCATTAGGGATGGAAATCAGTCACAAATTTCTTTTCAAAGCAAACTCATAGTGTATTTTTCTTGTTTCTTTGCAGCTGCTGTGGAAAAAAATCAGATGTTTAAGTTGCCTTAGCCTACACCACATAGTATCACTCACTAATCCTTCCTGTTCTTCACAAATGATGATAGCACAAGCACTGAGAGCAGCCTGCTGCACAGGCTTGTCTGTCCCATGGAATTCTTTTGCAGTGTCACTGCTGGCATAACTGTCTGACGTAGCATGGACATCAACTCACACAAGGTTACTCTGCTGAGTGCCCTCCAGTTTCCAATTAAAACACAAGCAATCCCCTCAAAATCCTGTATCTGGTTTATTGTCTTCCACCTACTTGTCCATTACACAAACTACTGAGCTGAAGAAAATTAATAAGCACATTCTTCTGCTTCTTAAAAGTACATTTGCAATGATAAAACAGAAGTATATGCTCAATTATACTAAAAAATAAGAAGTCCATACCATCAAAATTTTATATGGCTTTGTGCATGCACTTTATAGTTTTTATGGCCAGAGAAACTGCCACAGTCACCTCAACGTCTGCATAACATAAAACCACCAAAGTTAACAAAAGAGTCCTTGTACTCAGCTCACTGTGCTTGAGCATTTACAGGGGAAGAGACACCCAGGACTGACACACAGGACTAGCTTGAGCAATTGGCTTACAAACTCACCTTGCAAGCCCTACACCTCACAGTGTACCTACACCACAACTGTGACAAGAAAATGCTTGGTCAATGCCATCCTAACACAGCAATGGCAAGGAAGACAAAACTGACTCTTCAGAATAGAGGGAGTGCCAAGCCAAGACTAAAACATTTGGGAAAACAGGGCAAGAAAAGTAACCCAAGTCACAGCACGCTCCAGCATGGCCTCATCTTCAGGAAAATCAAGACAAAGCAGCAGGAAAAGCAATGCCTTTGCAAGAGCAGGACTGCATCAAGTCTTCTGTTCCATAATATTCGGATTTATCCAAAGCTTTAAGCTCCGACTGTTAAAATGCATAAATCACCTCCTTATCCCATATCAGTACCCTCAGCACAAGTCAGAGCCCTGCACAGGAGCAGGGCCCATTCCCAATGCCTACTCACTACTGGCTAATGCTCCCACCAATGCTTCTCCAGCTTAAAGGTTGATGCCATGGAAACAAGATCCACACATGGAAACACACAAAGGCTTTCTAGCAAAAAAGCAAATTCTGCATCTTCATCAAGTGTTGAAAATTTGAGATACTGAAGCTACTGCTAATAAAAGAAATAAATTTCATCTGAGGTGTGAGTAATCCCATCTCAGCTACTTCCCCAGGAAACATGCTAACACAGGCAGGGATTCAAAAGCATCGGTACAAAAGAGCTGCTCGGCTGGTGGCTCGTGCTTACTGCCAGGATCCCCTTCAGAAACAGCACATTAGAAACAAAACAAAAACAACACCCAAACAAGGTGGTGTTTAGAATGCAAAACATCCCCTGATGAAGAAGTATTTTCTCCCTATAGGTAACAGCAGCAGCTACAGAACCTGCAAACCAAATAACAGAACGCTAGTGACCTCCAGCAGCTTTGAACTCTGCTGTGCAGCTGTTTCTCTGCCTGCTGTTCAGAGCCACTCACTAGCCAGCTTCTCAGGTTGAAAGGGAGTCAGTCAAACCACACAGGGTACAAGCAGACCAGGAACTGCTGCATTACACAGACCCACCAGTTCTGGGGCGATGCCCCCAAGTGCCAACACGCTGTGCAGATGTGTTTGCTGCAGCTCTGTAGCCTCGTGGGGTCAAAGCTAGCCCGGTGCTGCTGAACCCCTTTCTCCTGGGTAAAACCACCCCAGTGAAGTGCCAGCTTTCCTAACAACGACTGACATGAATGAAACTCACAAGCTGCTGAAGGCAGTGCCCTGGATTCCCCTGAGCAGGCCCACAGCACAGGCAGCACACGCCTTGTGCCAGCAGCAGTACTGTGCTCTAGGGAGGAATCTGCTAGACTGAGAGCACAGGGCTCACTCACCGCCTCTGCCCTGGCACAGGCCTCACCACCTGACAACAGAGACCGACCTCCTGCAGGAACCCCCAGATAAAACACCCCTTAGGGGACTCTGAAGGGAGCTTTGTGAAGCAACAGCCTTGCTCACCAGCCACGCTGCTTGCTCCAGGCCACACCAGCCAGCCACAGGTTTCCTGCTGGCCTGCACACCTCTGACTCTGGAGCTCAGAAGGGACCACACCACAGAGGTGAGGGCAGGTTGCCACTGCTTAAAGAGCAGTGATGCCTCACAGGTATTTCACAACACCTTTTCTACAATAGCTTTAAAATGTGACACCACGTTTTCCTCATGACTCCCCAAAACAGGCAACAGTGAGCCTAGAGCACATCATTTGCTGGTACAAATACCAGCCAGCCAGAGAACAGCATTGCCAAACAGATGTTTTATGCTTACTTTAGCTGTAATGAGCTCTGCAGCCAGCACAGGTCACTGGGAGAAGCCTGCTATTTACTGCAGCAACCATAATTTTCTGGCTACTTCTCTTGTGTCCCCACCCCCAACGTGCTGCAGAGAAATTACATTCCAACAGACATCTGCATGCTCCCAGCGGATAAATACATTCAAGGGTACTTATAAACACACAATAATGCTTTCTAATTGGGTAATATTTTTACATTCTGTTTTAATTGAAAAAAATCACTCATCTTAAAGACAAATCAGAGTGACTGCTAGTGAGCAACATCCTGTGAGCCTAAGAAATGGGACACCCTACACAGACACAGCTCACAGTGAAGTTTCCTCTCTGTTTGGAGGAAAATTTACGAGCTGTGCGAGGTTATTGTGATTCTATAGAAACAATCTCAAAACACTTTACAGATGCCTGTGAGGCAGAAAAAGAATGCTTAGGGATCGTTTTACTCAGAACTTACCTTATTATCTGTGGCCTTTCAGTCATACCTATATTGTTTGTTTCTTCCCTTAAATTGTGTGTTAGCAAGCGGCTTTCTACCAAGCAATGGTTGCAGTTCAGATCCAGCCATCCAGATTTAACACAAGTGGTGAGAAGCTGCCAAGGGACCAGCATTTATTAATGATACATGTCAGGACATAAGCTGCATGGATGGCGAGGAAAGACCTTAACCCAGCAACCACTAACTCTGGGCAAAACACCAACACCTTTCTGCAGCCTGCAGAGACGCTTATGGCCCAGCCCTAAGAAAAATTAATTGAATGTGAAAACAGTGAATCACACATAAGAGGAAAAGTATTTCACTCAAGAAGAAAATATTTTTATATTAAAAACACCGTATGAAGTACAAAAATCATTAATAACATTTAATATATTATAAATATTCATATACATGTATTTGTGTATAAGAAAACAAGTGCGTACATAAATATATGCATGTGTATTAGGAAGAAAACGTTATCTACTCAAGGAGATGCTCTCAGGGGAGAAGGTTCAGGGGAGAGGTAAGAGTCAACACAGAGCACTTCAGGTTAGAGATCTTCCTGAAGAATCCAAATCCCTCCCCTTTGCTCCCCCATAGTCCTGTGAGGTAAGACAGTATCGTTCTCTCCTTTGTACACAGCAAACTCACACATACAGGATAAACCTCATGGGGATATTTAGACATACAGCATCCCACTGACTCCAAAAGGTAATTAAGAGACAAAACACCTTTTGCCAACCACCCCCTAGGGGACTTCCGAGCTCTATAACAAAACAAGACTGACAAAGCATATAAAAATCCAAGTCTCAGGCTAGTACATTGACCACAAGGCTGTTCTCTCTTTCTCATCTGTACTCACAGAGCCCCAGCTGCAGATGTGTTGTGCAGCTCATCAGGAAAAAGATGGAGTCAGAACCTCAGGCCAGGCCAGGGCTGCAGCAGAGGGGAAGGGACAGTACAGGGGCTTGCCAGGAGGTGCAGGGAGCTGGACTCACCAGGAGAATTGCAGAATGAAAATTCACACGCATCCAAACAGCAGGGTGCTTAGCTAGAACAACAAAAGGACTCCATCACCATTTCCTTTCAGTTCACTGCCCCAGGAGCACACGTTCACTCCCTACAGTGCAATTATTCTGCACAACATTCAAGGATACAGAGCCTTCCATCGCTCCTCAGAGATATGGCTTACAAAACAGATTTCTAAGGATGAATGAAGATATGATGCTTGAGTCACATTCAGACTCCAGTCACTACCATTTTTAACTTTTTCATTGCATAAGCACAGCTCTTGGGGGGGCAGGTAGAGCAAGGGAAGGAAACCATTAAAAGGGTGTGCACCTAAGTGATTTTACCCAGGACTTCAGCCACGGCGCCTCACGTCTTTTGACAAGATTTCACTGTAAGTAAATTGCCAGGGTCAGAAGACAGCAAATTTTATTCCTTCTGGGATCAGAAGTTCTAATGGAAGGAGACGAGGTGACCGAGAGACTGCAGATCAAAGCTTACATAAGCCAGGGGAATCTTCTGCCCCAGAGCTGTTCTTCCATGCCCTTGATTAATGTATTGTAACAATGATTTGTACTGTTTGACACACTCTGTCCAACTACATTTGTATGCAGAAATCTACTGACGTGAAAAAATAAAATAAAATAAAAGGAATCTAATTAGCAAAGCTGTCCTGCTTCCAGTGATCCTTCACTAGGAACTCCATGTTCCTCTTCTGGATCATTTGACTCCTGATTGATAAGAAAGCAGTTTGCTGACCTAGTCACATTCTTTGGCAAGCACAAAACTAAGTGCAGTTTAATGCAACATGTTAGTAGCAAACCACCACAATCCCACCAAGAACAACACATTAAATCTGTTCCTAGCTGTTGGCTGTATTACTTGAACAGCAAGAAGCCCACTGTCCTATAATTCACAAGACATTTTCCTTTTTTATCCATCTAATCTTCTACTTAAGATGGATTTTTTTGTTGTGTGATTGGCTTTTCAGTTGGTATATAGTTTTACTTTCCACTACAGCAAGAAAATTCACAACAAAATTTAAACTGAAGCCTGTGTACTAAGGTCTGGAAGGAAACCTTCCTCCTTGAGACACACCTGACCAAAAGCTAATGTGCCATTTCAGTGGACCTCTGCAAGCATGGAGGAAGAGAAAAGCATTCAGATATTAGCAGAATGAAATAAGCTTTCAAAAGAAAGATTTTACAGCTCTCTATAGCATCCAGAGTCACGACCTATGGCCTCCCTGCCTGAAACCAATGCCAAACCTGACTCACTTGTAGCACAAGACATAAAATGCTTTTTCCCTGTGAACCATTTACCTTGCTTCACCACCCACTGTTTCAGAGTCCCATCATCAGTCATTCAATATCCTGCCTTGCCAACTGTCTTACAGCCAGCACAAAGCCAGCTGGCTAATCCCAAGGTCTTGCTTTTCCACTCTTCATGCTGAAGTGACACATATGTAAGTCCCTGCACACGCCCTCTCTATGGCACTAACCTTCCATAAGGAACTGCTATGCCATCCACCAGCTCACTGAGCAGCACACTCCCAGGAGCAGCTTCTTGTGGCTAACAGGGTACAGCTGCACTTCTCTGATTTAGCTGGTGCAGGCTGGGTCGCAGGCACTTGCAGGAGGTGGAAACAGTTGTAATTCCAAAGTAAAATAAACAAATTACAAAAATAAACAAAAATCCACATACAAAACCACCACCACCACACACACTAAAAAACCCAAACCCCAAAAGACATACCAAAAAACAACCAATCTTTTAATATCAGGTAGCAAGCACCACAACCACATAAAGCTATTGTTAAAGAGATCAAGCACAGTGGTTGAAAATAACAGTAAAAAAGAAAAGCCAATAGTTAAAGCAGTCAGCATTTCCACAGAAATTTTACATCACATCACCCCACGTGCACCCACAAAGTCTACCTGAGAGGCAAGTGTGGTCCACTGAAAAACTTAGGTACGTACTGTTTGCCACAAATTGAGGATGGATGGCTTGAGATATCAAGACAAAGTAAGATCCATGTCCATTGACAAAAATACCTCAGCATCAGATGACTCTAGGACAACACAAACGTTGCTGAGATCCCAGTAAGAACCCCCAGTGGGTTTAGATTTCAGTAGGATGACAAGAATGTAGCCAAGACAAGCATGATAAAAATCTTCACAAGTCAGCAAGGTTAGCTGGCTCCTCTCCATCGCCTGAAGATTTTCCAATTAGTTCTGTGATCCTTCTTTGACAGCTACCTTCCTTTCTTGGAGTTCAGAAAACATGAGCATCCTTCTTTCCAGGAAAATCAAACTGTCACTTTCATATGTCCCTCAGCCTCACTAGTCTGACAAAACTTTCTGGTTTTGTAATCAAGACCTGAGCCACAACATATTTGTTTATCCTTTTTTAATTTTTAAAATGAACCAAGTCATGGTCATTCAATCCCACTTTGTTTCCTGTAGCAAGATCCCCATCTAGTCTTCATTATTCTGTGAAAATTAAGATCAAAGTGTCCCTTCTGATTGAGAAATAAATCAATCACATCAGCCGTGACTGTTAATGTCCACATGCTCCCAAACCTGTGCCTCTGCAGTGCAAAACCCACTAGGCCAAAATCCTCACTAAAATTACAGGCACCTCTGTCCACATCCAAATATGAACTAGAGCAACAAGGTCTTCAGTAGATGTACATTTCACACAAGGGAGTGTCTTCACCACTTTTCTCAAAATGATTTTGATTAGATTGTTTCATCCACACATCCCAGCTCCTTACAGTTTCAGTGTTCCTCTCCTAAGCTAAGTGAGAGGCACTGAGATGAACACCTCACAATCTGTTTGGGCTTGCTCTGGGGACTGCAACCAGCTTGCTCTTCATTTGATGCCACAAACACCACTTTGACAGAAGAAATGAAAGAAAACAAGATCACAGAAACAATAAGTTTCAAAACCTCTTTATACACTGATCTGACTGTGCCATCACCAAACACATCCTCGCTATCAGATTATTCTCATGCTTTCAGGTCAGAATTGTTGCTTGTAGCAGGCCAAAAAAAAAAAAAAAAAAAGCTGTCTTTTCTTCCTATGCTATTTTGCATGCAAACAGCAAGGAGAAAAATGTTCACTATAGCATCTAAATGTCACCACTACCTATCTGAATGTGCTGACTCCTAGTACCAAGAACTTAATGAAATGAATGGTTCTATCAAACAATGATTGCAGGCAAACATTCTCTTGAAGTACAGATCATTATCCAACATTTTACAGGCCTAGAGTAAGTTGTGACAGCAAGTATTATTTCAGAACAAAACATCAAATTCTTCTTAAGTATTTTCAAGGTCCTTTTGTTGATGTATAACTGCAGTTTTAAGTTTTCAACAGAATCTGGGCTTCACATCTCTCTTCTTGTGGCGAAACATCATTTTTAATCCATTTGGAATATTTTCTGGAATTTTCAGTGAAGCTGGAGGGAACCACAGAGCAATCAAATGTACGTACCATAGGAACACAGCTCTCCCCTAACTGTGGTACTACTGCAAGTGATCTCACTACAACTCTACATGAAAAAAATCATAATGCAGAGAACTCAGCATACAGAGCCTGCCAGATGACACAAAAGCACCAAGCTGGGTGTTTTTAAAGAGCTGAAAGGAAAAATATGATTTCTTATCAAGTTCATACCCTCAAACAATTCAGACTCTGGGTATTCTACCCGGACATTGTGAACAGGCAGACAGTGTCCCTAACAGACCCTC
Source organism: Merops nubicus (assembly GCF_000691845.1). NCBI lineage: Eukaryota > Metazoa > Chordata > Aves > Coraciiformes > Meropidae > Merops > Merops nubicus. Next base: position 79,129 of record NW_008619470.1, on the reverse strand, counting down.
TTGAAGAAGACAAGTGCTGGTAGCGTGGCCGTGGCTGGGGCCATACTGCCTCAAGACAAGCCACAGCTTGATGAGCCCTGTCCAACCATCCTGACCAGAGGGAACTGGCCCCACCAGTGTGAGGCTGGACTTTGCTGACTCACTCTAATCTTTCTTTTTCTAAGCATGTGGGAGGTTTTTTCGGAACCTCTTTACAGTATTCTCTTCTTTGACATGCTTTTCACCTACACTATCCTTCATTAACAACTGCATCCAAAACAGGTGGCAGTATTATCAAAAGAATATTATCAATGCTGTCATTAAGGAATACTACTCTTCTCATTTTAAAGTGCAGAGGCTTTTTTTTTTTGTGCCTTGCAGCAATAAATCCAAATTTATCATAGAAACAACCAGCACTGGGATGTGGTAAGACTAAATTTCAGAGAAATTACTAAGTGTTCAAGGAAGCTCTCATGCACAATTGGACTGACCTTTCATTTCACTGCTAGCCCTGTCTACCCCAGTGAGCATAAACTGGCAGTACACAAATACGCTGCCACTGAAGACAATTAAAAACTCCCAAACTATATCATCTCCAAAACATTTAATCTCCTTTGAAAGTCATGAGTAGGGTACTGGAAGTACAGAAGAGCTACCATGGAACATCATTTGAAGATTCTAAGTGTCCCTCACTGGACCAGATTCCCTTGGGAAATATTATTTAAGATAACTATCAGCTGTTCAAGAATGCAAATCTTTGCCTGATTTCCAGCACAACCCTCACTGTCTCTCCTGCTCCCAGATATATGTACATAAAACTAAAAATGTTATCAATTTAATTTCTAGCCAAAAAAACACTAGTAGCTTAAGAACTCCTCCTATAACATGACAAAATAAACATGAGAGGAAAAGAAACATCCCTTTTTTCATACACCAACTACCTCAACTTGAGAATAGAATTTTCTTGGTTCATTTGCTTTCCAGAGAGCTGCAGGCATGGAGCTTCCGTAAGGGCTGGCCTTCTATAAAAACATCAAGCCATGAATTTTGCTGACTGTCCGTTCCTTTACCTCTCCAAATAGAAGTGCTTATGCCTTTGGGGTGCCATGTAACTCTGCTCATCAGTGTTGGATTCTCTGTTTCTGCAGCACTTATGAATAGCACAGCTCCCTGCAGCAAGCTTCCTCGGAATAAATAAAATGTAAACTGTGAAGACTCCAGTGCAAAAACAGACAGAAAAGCTCTTCTGGATAAAATAAGGATACCATTTGTAAGGGCTCAGACAGAGACTGAGCCTTAATGCTAGTCACAAAGGGAGAATTATGAAAGAAATCAACATGTCTGAAGTGACTCTACAGAGCTGATAAAAAGGTGTTTTTATTAAAAAGCTGAATTGCAGAATGACAGAATCACTGAAGCTGGAAAAGACCTTTAACATCACTGAGTCCAACTGTTACCCCAGCACTGCCAGGTCACTGCTAAACCATGTCTCTCAGCACCACATCTACACAGCTTTTAAACCCCTCCAGGGATGGGGACTCCACCACTGCCCTGGGCAGCCTGGGCTGGGCCTGGACAACCCTTGTGGGGGAGCCATTCTTCCTAATACCCACTTCTGAGACAGGTGTACCCTGTGTGTTGCCCACGGGCCTGGTCTCATGTAGACTGACCTGCGATCAAAAAAAAATCCCAATTCTGCTGGTGACACCATGCTTGGTGACAGGTATTGATCTGCTGTGTATGCCTGTTTCTTCCCTCATCATTCCCTGCAACTGAAAGGACACAGAACACTACTTGTGCTCCTCTGTCCCTTAACCAGTCAATCATAAATAAAGCTTTCAAAGTTCTAACTTGAACTTTTTTAAACAAGACTATAGCCAAAGCGTATTCTGTCAGCAAACCATCCATCAGCTCAAGAAAACAGCTGTGGGACAAGAACAGGCAGAGTAAAAAGTCACAGCCCCTTGCTGTTGCTCCACTGGAGTGTGGTCAGAACACATCTGCTCTTACCAGGGCTGGAAAATAAACTGCTGCTGGCCAAGACCAGGCAAGTCAGGCAGCCCACCAACAGTCCTCCAGCTATTCACATTCAGGAGAACCATTCATTCACCTCAGCTGGGTTCTGTAAAGCCACACATTCATTCCCGTTTACTTCTACTGCCTAATTACAAGACATTGCTATTATGCACCATCTCTCTTGGCACAACATCCACTCCCTTCTCTCCTTCAGTCCTCACTACCTTGGAGGCGGGATTCTCTTCCACCAGGACTGGCACATCAGTTTCAAATGACCTTTTCTTCTCTCGTTTTCTCACGGATCATGTCAGCCTGCTCAACTTCAAAGGCTCCCACCCTTGCCAGTGGACCAAGTGCTGCAGGGGCAGAGTAAGCTCAGAGATGTGTCCCACCTCACAAGTAAAGAATGAAGCAGATAATATAACTACTACAATACCATTCAAGTCTAATAGTGAAGAGAGTGATTTTACAAGACCAACTAAGTGTATACTAATATATTCACAGAACTTGCTTACATATGTTGTGACCAGTGCCTACAGGAAAAGAACATTTTCTCCCCAAAAGCTCATGCAATAACACTCTACTCAGCAGTCCATGACTGGGAATAGGTAGCATCCAACACCAACCATCTGCAGTGGATGCCACAGAAGCACTAAGCACTCACTAGCACTTTTTTGGTGCCTCCACAGGCTGAAAAACTGGTTGGTCTTTTTCAGGAGCAAATACTTCCATGATTAAGAAGCCAGCGGATGAAGTGTAGCTGTAGAAGTGTAAGTGTAAAGCCTTTAACAAGTTACAGTATAAACAGACTTTAGCCTTGGAACCATAACTGTTCAAGACCAAACTTTCTTCACTTTTAAAGTTAACACACTTAACTTTTCTTGAAGCTAAGTGAATAATGCTATTAGAGCAGTATTGCACAACAGTGCCAGACTGGCATGAACCATAGTAAATATCTTCATTTTTGAACTGTGGCTCACTGGAATCTTATTTTCATGTCCCTACTACAGTTATAGATGGATTGCATTTAACTGCATTTGCCCAATAATTATTTCTCCCTTTATTCCAAATACTGCCATAGACAGAGTTATATATACCTTCTGGAACCAAATGTAAAACCCAGCTTTAATAGAATCAATTTTGAAAAGCTTTCATTGCTCACATCCACTTGGACACTTACTGCAGATACATGTAATTTACCATGAGGAAATCCCTGTTTTTTGAGGTATCCTGTTTTCAGCCTAGTGGAATCCCTTATTCCATCTGTGTACACACATTATTGAACACTGTGTACCAAGGAAACAGGACAGAAAGTGAAGGTCCTGCAATGTGAATTCATTGAGAGTTCTTGAAATCAAGGGTTTGTGAATGAAACAAAACTCCAGAAGAAGCTAATAAAATTTTGATGAATGGGTAGGACTGAGACAGACAAAATTTACTGTGGTCAGGTACAGCATAATAAATCTTCCTGGATACCAAAAAGAATCAGACTGTTCACATCTACAGATAGATACTAAATTAGTTGGAACCTCTCAGAGGAACCATCTAGCCTCACTGTGGACAATTCACCAGAAATTTGTTGAGTATGTAACAGCAACCACAAAAGCAAAGACATTAGACCAGTTTAGAGAGGGAGATGGTATTGTCATCTTTTCACACAGACCAATTACATTGTACAGTTTCATTCTGACACTGTCAGGAAAAAGGGACAAGTACCCATTAAAAGAAAACCCAAATGTCTTGACCTAACAAAAGCAACAGGAACATATAAAATTGCTGAAGACCAAATTATGCCTCAGAAAAAAAACAGCTGAACACCAGCATTTCAAAATCAAGCCTTACACAAAATCCTACTTAGGAGTAGCTTATATGGCTACTCCTAGTAGTAGTAAAATGACTGTTACTCATTTTTGAAGATTCAAGATGACTTCAGTTAAACTTACCATGAGCCTATCTAGCAGCTTAATGCCCATTATGTTGCCATACTACTAGGACAAAAGAGATTCTGCTGGGAAGGCTCCACAGCACTGACAGACTGAACCAATGTCGTGCCCAAAAGAAGAGAATTTTGCAACAGAGTAAGGCACAAGGGAGCAACGTATCACTGTCTTTTGTTTTTCTGAAAGCAAAGCTCAACTCTTTCATAAGATATCCTACTTTGCCAAAAGAAGGACACAAGAGCCGATTTGCTTTCCACGTGAAGCATTATGGGTCTTACTGAAATGTTAATTAAATATACCATGACACTGAATGAAGAGGAGACAGTTGCAGGTCTGTTGGTTTTCTAATATGAAGAAAACACCTGTCTCATCTGGAAGAAACACTGGTTTTATACCAGCTATTTTGATTTATGTACTTCCAGTTATTAAAAAAAAAAAAAAACACTAAACCAAACCAAATAAAAAACCCACAACCAACAAACCCCAAACCCCACAAACCTTTAAGCACTCCAAAACAACTTTCCATGATTGATTTTGATTACTTTTGTTGTATGTATGACCTCCCCTCTCCATCTTCTTACTCATGTTGTGAGCCCATCATACCTATTCCTCTAATTAGTTACTAACAGAAATCAAGACAGGCCTCATCTTCCTGAGACTAGATTACAATCCTTCCATATTTCAGCCTAACATTTTGCTTTTTCTCAAACATTTTAAACTTTTTTCATAGGTTGCACGCTGTTTCTCCTTGCTAGTCTTGGATAGTTCATATTCATCCCACGCTGGACACAATACAAAAGCAGCAGAGGCTAATGGCCAGCACACCTTCCTGACAATCCCTCACACTGATGTTCAGACACTTGAGAATGCAATTAACCCTTCTGGGCCACACCATAATGCCCCAAACCAAACTCAGATAACATCCAGCCTAGCCCACACATCTGCCAGAGCTGCTCCTGCCTGACGAGAGACGAATCCCTCCTCCAGTTCCCAGGACCTGCCCTCTGCTCCCCACGTGTGTGCCCCTGGCAGAGCTGCCCTGCTGTGCTGGCTTTGCCCGGGGGCACGCTGGGGGCGATGCCCTTTGTCCTGCCCAGCCACCAGAGCCCCGCTGTGCTGGGGCCAGAGTTCCCTGGGGTGGGAAGCAGGGAATGGATTCCTCGTTTGCTCAGCTTGCGTGCGTGGCTTTTGCTTTACTTAAACTCTCTTCATCCCAACCCATGAGATTTTTCACATCTACTCTTCCAATTCTCTCCCCCACCCCACAGGCAGGGAGCAAGTGAGCAGCTGTGTGGGGCTGGGGTTAAACCACACCACCTGCCTAGTGTCTGCCCTCCCACAGCAGACAAACAGTCCAGAGTTATTTTTTAATACTAGTGACTCCACTAGAAACACACATTTGATAAAGATTCCATTTACAGTGATATTTCTAGGCCTTCTTGCAGCCGGTTTGTAATTTTTTTAAACGGCTTTTTCATTTTTTAGTGGTTTTTTTCTTGTCATTTTGTATCTTTATGATTTCCCGATCACAACATCAGATACTGTGTAGCCTACTGCCTGACAGACATCCAAGTATATTACCTCGGCATTTGAAAATCTAAGTATGTTACATCTGCATTTGACATTGATACATTTATCAAACTTTCATCTCATAAAAAATTGGTATCACATTAGTTTGACAAGATGTATTTTCCATAGTCACATACTTACTGCAAGCAACTATATTATCATCCTTCAAACATTTATTGATCAAAATTCATGTCAGCCACGCCATTATTTTGGCCAACGCAAATACCAGGCTGACAGGCCTGTAATTATTTGAGTCATCTTGTTCAACCTTTTAAAATATTGGCAGGGCATTGTCTTCCAACCAGTCTTCTGAAACTTCCCTGATGTTCCAGGAAAAAAAATAAAAAAATCAGCAAGTAGAGAATGCTTTGGCCATCTCTCTTAAAACTCTGAAATAGAAATGCTTCAACCTTGATTTTTAAAAATTCTACCTGTAGAGGCTGAGTAAAAGGCAGTATGGAGAAGGGAATCTCATCACTGTATGATACTTCTTCTTCTTCCCCCAAGTGCAAAGCAGAAATTATTGCTAATGTAAGGTATGCCCTGCCAGGGTTTGACGTTTTGCCAATAGGCATATTTAAGATATTATATATTGACAGCAGAATCTCCAGTCTTTGTCCTTGAGAGCAAACTCACCCACATTAATGCAGCCCTCTTCCTATCAGGTAGGGCTGGTCATCCTGTGATGTGGTGGCTCACAGGAGGCTGCAGTCAGTGCCTTATGTTTTGTTTCAGGGGAGTGGAGATGATTTTCCACCTGCCAGACACCCTCTTATTTCCAACTTGTTAATGACTGAGAAACAGGTAATGCAGTTTTTAAATATAAAGAGCCTCTTCCACTCCTATGAGTCTACTTGATTCTTCATAAATAAATTGTAACCATAGACACTGACATTGCAATCATACAACCTCTTCCATAAGGTTTCAGACCAAAACATTGTGTTGCATCATGGCTTAAAGGAGAGTCATTGATACAGACTACAAAGGAGTTGGCTAACCTAAACAAGGTGGGGAGGGCAGAGATGCTGCTGGTGGCTTCCTGCATTAATTCATCCATCTTCCTGCTGTCCAGTAAGATTACAACATTCCCACACACCTACTGTTAAATCATATTTTTCCTTTCATTCTCACAGGGTGGTTCTATAACAGTGCACAGGAATCATCCAGACAGACAACACAATTTTCCAAATAACATTTTATCACCAGTGTTATACACTCACTATAAAAGAAGAATCAATACTTTAAAACAACAGCAGCCCCAGAAGACAGGAGCACATTCTTTAATTAATACATCTAGATAGTCACTCTGAAATACTCTGATCAGAAAACCCTTTACAAGACCCGTTTTCCTTTCCATAAAACATGGTTTAAATAAGATGTGGTTTTAAAATTCCAGCTTCATCTGATGCAAGAGTCTATGCCACTAGATAGAATATAAAGATGTAGAAAATCCAAAGAATACAGTTTTAACATCTTTTATTAAAGTAGAAGCATTTTTGCAATAGATGAGAAATACTACAGGTTATATTAAAGTCAGCAGCCCACCAGACTTCACTACTAATTACAAAACACACCCACCTCTCATGTACTTGTAATTCAAAGTGGCACCCCTCTTTAGATAGAAGTCCCTCTTTTCAGCAACACTTCTCCCTACTTCAGAACCTTTCAAAATCTGGTGAATTCATCTAAAGTCATCTAAAGTGACATACGCAGTCCAGCTAAGCCCAGAAACAATAAGGAAATCCCTTTCTGGATATTCTCAGACCTGATGAAACTGAAGTTACTGCATAACAGTCAAACCCCACCTCACCTGCCTCAAGTTCTCAGGCCATCAACTTCAGAAGTGCTTTACTCTCACAACAAAGGTCCCTGTGGGTGGAGGATTGAGAACTACTGCTCAAGCATCCCTTGAAGGACGTGAAGTGTACCTGCTCATGCCTTTACATCATGCTTACATGTTGCCAAACACTATGAGTGTCCCAGTTTGCCAGTAGCCAAAATTTTTGCCACTCTGCCTTGACTGCTCTCTGGCCAACACCATTCCTGGACACAGACCACTAGCTTGAGATCATATTCTCATCAACATCCACCAGCACACAGGCTTTAAGATGTTCTCCTTTGTCCTGCCTCTCCAGTATCTGCTCTAAATACAATCTGCTCCCTCTTAATGGAGGAGGCCCCTGTACAGCAGGGCTGTCGTGATACTGCAGCTCAAGTAGCAGTGGGAACCGAGGCATGTCACATCCCATGGCTCCACACCCACTGCACTCAGGGAGCACAAAAAAACAAAAAAAACATAATATCCAACTTTCCAATACATTGGAAATTTCCCTGTTTAAGTATATTGGATTATCACTTTCTGTGACAGATTTCACCTCAAAAAACATCTGAAGTGTTCCAAATGACACAGTATCACTTCACTCCCAACTACCCGACCAAAAAAAACCCTGGAATGGCCGTTTTAAGCAACTTGCCTTTTCAATCTAGTGCTGAAACACTGTGGTACTTTCACTGGATAAGGAAGAGCCTGGTTAGTCATGACACCTTTAAAACCACAGAACCATAGAAATACTTTGATTAAATACCTTACTCTTATTTTCATTGTTATATTCTACAACAACAGACTTCTTACCTGCAAGTGAATTCCTGTTACATTTTGCTGCATTCCTCTTTAAATCACTCCATCTTTGTCATCTTTGCACACAGCATGCAACCATTTTTATTATAGAAAACCTGAAAACTTTCAGTTTCTCAAGAGTATTTTGTAGGTCTGCTGCTGGAGATGGAAGTAATCCATTCCTAAGCTCAGAGGATCAAAATATTCTGTACCTTAACTGCTGAGCATGACTTGACATACAGGCCAGAAGGTTCTGGCCATTCATTCATTGGTGAACTCTTCATATCACTTGTGTGAGGTGAAGCAAAGCATCTGCCAATACCATACAGACAAAATAATCTTTACCAAGCATATTCATGTATTTTCTTCTTTTTCTGGACTATTTTTCCATTAATTCTCTCCTTTCACCTCTGCAGTCTCCTACTTACTTTTCTTTGTGTGTTCATATACAGGCATTCTGACAAAGGATGTCTTCCAGTCCTTGGCAAGTACAGCAGCCCACAAGTAAAAGAACCACTAAACTACTGGGGAATAAAAAGATCTAATAAATGAGCAAATGGTGTGTGTACATGTTTGAGATTACTTGCAAGTGAAAATAAAGCAATAAAATGTTCTGCAGATTTTCCTGGTTGACTTGACCCTGTAGCCTGCAAGGGTAAAAAGATCTCCTAAAACTGAAAGGGCACAAGGACTGAAAGTAAAAAGGAGTGTACAGTGTCTCTTTTCCCCTCTTACCTTGGAAAATTATCAGGCTTTTTAAACTCCACAGATATTGTTACCTCACTTTCCTTCGCCATTCCCCTTCTCCAAATTCCTTACTAAAGACCAACAAATCTTGTAAGCAGGAGAAACCAGACTACAACTGCTAATTTATCCATAAAGAAGAACGTATCTTTAAATTTATCATTATTAGGAATATATATAAGGCCATACTTAGAAGCTAAGTTTCTATTTTAGACCTTCCTGAGTACAGAAGGCACTGCTAATTTTAAAACAAGCAGAAATCAGAACAAGAGCAGAACTATGTTGCACCTTGAATAAGAATAAATTTAGTATATGACTATGATCTACAGAGTGCACAAATTAAGCTTAAAATCATTTTTAAAGGAACTGTTTTCCACGTGCTTTTCTACACAGGCTCCCTCTTGACTAAAAGGGAGGTAAGAAACATCAAAGGCTAAATTGTTCATGAGACTGCCTGAAGAAAAAGGTTCTTTCAGGTCAGCATGAAGGGTAACAACATTTACCTCAGCCTCAGCAATTAAGGAAATTGTTTTCATCTCTACAGGCATCAGTCTCTTGAAAACTGAAGGAACAACGTATTCAACACAAACATGAATGAAATGTTGACCAGACTGAAAAAAGGAAAGACTAAAAATATACTTGGATAACAAAAGACTCTTTTGGAGGGGAAAAAAATGAGTAGCTAGGCAATGCATTAAAATTATTTCCCTGGCTTCCATTCAGATGCTGTCCAAGCACAGCTTCATTGTTTGGCACGTCGCTTGCATCTCCTCACGTCACCTTCATTCTTTCACTCAGATAACCTACAGATAAAAATATACAGAACCCTATTCGAGGATTCAGCAATATTAACCCAGTAGCCAGCAGCAAAGAATGAGGCCTTCTTGATTCATAAAGAATTTTTAAAGCCTCTGTGAACTACAGAGTGTAGGGAGAATGAACGATTACATCAAACTGAGGTATGAGACTCTTTTGGTTCTCTTACGAAGCAGGACATGTCTGTTACCCATGGTGAAAGGGACGTGCCAGCCTGCTGCATCTGCATGCTCCCACAAGATGACAGTGCAATGGAGAAAAGGAAATGCTAAATCTGAAATTCAGCCTATTGCATTTCATGTTCATTATGGAAAATTAGTTCCCACTTGCACATCAACTATTTTTTTTTGCCTCTCAGGCCTCTTTTACACACAGTATTGGTCCTCCTCAGTCATCTGCCACTAAACGACAGCCAGCACAGATTAGGACTGCACACACATCAAACTGCTTCACAGAATATATATGAGGACAGAAAAAATTGACCTTATCCAGGTGAAATTGCAGAAGGGGATTCTGATTGATGGAACCCCCCCAGTAACCTCTCTAACTATCAGAAACAGCACCATCAAGCAGACGGGAATATTATTGTTGTTGTTGGGCTGTTGTTGTTATCATCATCTTTGTTATTATTTTGGTTTAAGGGAGTGCTGACATTTCATGGTTACAAATCAGGACAAATCATGTCTCACTGCCCAGACACATGGATTAGGGCTCCCGCTGATGAATCATCTTTTCAGCCCACCTTTCTGGCATCCCTTGAGTGTTCCTTTCCCAAGCACTCCTCCACTGTGCAGCACACATCTTTTCCAGCCTTCTTCCGCTGCTCATCACTGCCGCCTCACTGTCACAGAAAAAAGCTCCTCTCCCTCTGCAGAGCAAGACTGAGGACATACCCTGGCCTACTGTTATGCTGCTGCCTGCCTCTGCAAATCATCCTGGAGAGTCACTACGGAGCAACAGACTGAGCTGCAGCAAGACATCAGCATCCCTTCCATTTTCAGCGTAGTCCTGCTTTATTAAGCAATGTGGCTAAACTAGGAGCAAACTAAATGCAGCATAGGAAAGCTGAGTTTGATAAAGGAGGCCTTCCCAGCCTTCAGACCTAACAAAAAGGAGGTTTGGGGAGGGGGTAGGCCCTTCTGAAGGCAATACTTTTCCACACTGCAGTATGTAGGAGCCAGACTCGCTAACCACAGGCAGCACACACACAACAGCCACCGTTGCCCTAGCAACAGCATGGCAGGGACACTTCCCAGCACAGCTCCTCGCCTTCTCCCGAGGTTCCTTCCAGATTACCCCTTGGCACAGAGATCTGCTGGATCAGACAACATCTTGCATCTGTCTCGACCACGTCTGCATGAAAGGATGTGATGGGCACACCACAGGGGAGAGCAGCACTCTGCACAGGCGTCGCAGGGAGCCGGGCTCTCACACCATCTGACAGCAACAGCTTGCACACTGAGGTACTGTCACCTCCCAGCACAACCCAACCGCGACCCGGTGCGAGCAAACGGCCCTTCATCTTTCATCTGCTTTCTTAAAAATTGCTAGCTTCAAATAAAGGTCTACAGCATACCTCTGCCACCATTTTTCTCTGTGATGAGAAACTTAAGTTTCTAATACTGATCACCACCTTGAAAAATATCCCAATTAGAAAATAAAAATAAAACCAGGAAATATGAAGCTGCTTGTTTTCACACATACTTTCATCCTTTCACTAACACCATTAAAAGGCAGTGAAAGCCTGTGGAGCAGTAACTCTTAAAAAAAATCTGGTCACAAAAAAACCCTATCACTTGAATAATTTGCAAGCTTAAACTACACCAGTGAGTTAGTTTACCTCGTTTCATTTGGTTCTGCTATTTTTCAGATAAGGAAAAACACATTAATTTTTTCCTCCCAAGATGCAAGAAATTTTTGTCACCCAAACAATTAAGCTGGCACTCCTAAACAAAAAAAGTAAATAAGGACTTGTTCAAAACATAACACAAAAAAACAAATTACTCAAGAAAACACTTCTTCATCAGCTCTTTCTACTTAAAGGAGAACAGGTTTTAAACTTTGGCCCTTTTCAAGATTTTGGCATGCAATCTCTTTTGATTGGAGTGCAAAAGTAACCCCCTGAATAATCAAGCAGCAAGACAACTGTTTCACAACTCTGCCACAGGATACAGCATCCAAAAAGCAAGGAAGCTGGCGAAGAATCAAAACTAATCAAATTAGATAGGATTGTTTCTAGATTTGTCTTGCTATCCTAAAGACAACAGCATGTTCTTGAAATACATCTTTATGACAAACAATAGAGAATTTCAGCATCCATTGTGTATGTATAGTCCCAACCAAACAGCTGGCACACCACAGCACAGAGCTTCATTAGGAGACAACGCTTCAGGCTCCAGCAGAAGACAGGCAGCTTAGCAAGTCTTTGCTGCTGAGAGCTGCAGAGACTCAGTTATACATCCAAATCTTGACAATTTTGGGAAAAGAATCATGTTAGCTCTGCTGAGTTGCAGAACACCTTTATATTTCTTGGCCCTCTGTTAATGAAGAGTATTGCAAAATAGATATAAACGTTACCTCTGGAAGAACAAGGAAGCAGAAGACAAAAGGAGCTACTACAATGGGTTAAAGAGGACAAACCTGAATCCTCCACTGTATAGTCATGACTGCATATCCTAAGAGAGATGCCAAGAGAGATCATTTAAAAACAACAAAAAACCCTATTCCTGTAGCAGGAATAATTTGGGTAAAGGTCTCCAGCTTGAATCAATACAATTGTATAATCACACTTGGCTCTGTGCTCTTAAAAACCTTACATGCACAGCAGCATGAGGTAGAACCAATTCTCAGAGAAGCAACACCAGAAAAGGGCACACAACACAGCTGCTTTAAGAAGCCTCTCTTCACCTAGCTGGAGGGGGCTTTCTTGGGAATTCAGGAAACAATTACTATTTTCTTTCTTTTCAGAGATGCAGCCTTTTGCTTTTCCTGCTGTCATTCCAAGTGGGTTCTGCAAGGGATTCCCAGTCCTCAGAGCTGCATAGCAAGACTGAACTATTCAGTACTCTCCTGAGGTAAATCAGACAGGTCTCCACATACTGTAAAGATAATTTCTCATTTCAAACCAGCTTCCTTGGGATGCTCCAAATCAAAGGAGCAGGACTTCATGCAGAAGGGAAAGATGACCTAACAGAAAACGTCTGGGACTGCAGTTCTAAGTGCTTAGCTCTAGTCCCAGAGCAGCCAGAGCCCAGCATCATCTTGAGCAAACCAACCGAGCTGGTGCCTCTGCTCCATAGCTGTGGAAACTGTTGTTTCCACCCAAGGCACTTGAGCAGTGTCACTGCAACCAAGGAAGGAGACCCTGTACAGAGCAGGAGCAATTAATTCCTACACATGCATTTGGAAGGACCTAATAAATTGCTTAATTATACTTCTGTTTGTTTCAAACAACCAAACTTTTATGTTTTCATGTTTTATCTCAGTAACAGAGCGACAGGGGTGATAAGATCTAAGGCTCTTTCACCACCATTTAAGAAAATAATGCTAAAAAAATTCCCACTTTCAAAACTGCCAACTGTTTTAACTCAAATCAGGACATTCTTACAATTCATTTGCAGTTCCAGTCTACATCAAGGACAGCAAATTCCCAGGTCCCTCTTTCCAAAGTGCCTTCTCCTGATCACAACCTTCACCCACCTCACAAGCTACTCTCAGCTGAAGATGTTTCAACCAGGAAAACACAAAACCAAAACCAATAACTAAACCTTTGAACAAATTTTAAATGTGTTATTTGCAACATCAAAAATTGAAACGTGGTTATTAATAGCCCTTTGTTAAAGGATCATTTTTGTTTTCACTCCTCTGCTCATCTGAAAGTTTTTGCACACCATCAAAAATGAGCTCAGTATGAAATCAAATACAAAGCTCCAGGATAGCAAAAGCTCCCAGAGGAAATTAATGTTAAAGAAGCATAGCACAACTAAGTACTAAGCTTGATTTGTTTCTGTTACTGTTTTTAAAGTCACAGGCATTGAGATTTGGAATTAAAGGCTTACAATGGAAAAGATAACCTACCTCTTACAACAGAGAACATCTTTAATGAATAAAACTGCAAGAAGACATAGCAAAAACTATGTGGGCAGAAGCCAACTCTTGGCAGGGCTGGGAGAAGGGGAAGTAGCCTTTTGTTACGTACATTCACAGTGGCACGAACACTGGAAGCATGAGAAAAATATAAATGAAATTTATAGGGGATAAAAAAAAAATCATCATCTCATAACATCAATGCCTCTGCAGAAGAAGCTCAACTTGAAAGGAGGACTGTTGTGAGCTGCTGTAAGAAGAACAGGAACAGCCTTACCTCATTTCAAATACAGTAGAATATTAACAGTAAATACAAAATCATGAAACCAGGGATTTGCATATTAAGTTATCCACTGCATTTAAATCTCTGTATATTAGAAATTCTTTTCTTCTGAGAGAAGAGAACAAGCAGCTTGATTCCCCTTCTCCTCACCAAACTTGTGACCAAGGTTGAGGACTGTCTGCAAGTCTGTCACCTCTAGCCTAAATAAGACAGTGCTCCTCACCACCCAAACACACATCCTCAGAGCAAAGTACGAGGAAGAGAAATGTGAGCTTAGAACAGAAGTCTGCCACTCCTACTCACAAATTTATAGCACCAGGCTTGAGCATAAGGGTGGTAGAATTTAAAGTAATGGTAAGGATGTGAAGGACTGGAGTTAAGTGATGGGCACCAGCAGCACACCAGGCACAAGGAGGAGCAGAGCCCAGCAGTGCAGCTGCCCCGCTGCCTGGCAGAGCCCCCGGTGGGGGAAGGAGTGCCCAAGGGAACGACCATCAGGTACTGCTGAGAGAGCTGAATGCAGCACTTGTGAGGAGTAAGAGTCCCCATCCAAAATGGGAGGGGACAAGGTCGTACATTAGTTATGGGAGAAATTCCAAGTCCACGGGGCCTGAAATTAGGACTTACATTAGAAAAATTTGTGATTGGCCACACAACTTTTTAAACAGTTTTAGTTGCAAGGTCAGAAATGCCAAGTACAGAACATCTGAAGCACTGGGAACTCCACTGCCTCCATTAGTAACTACAGTTAAATGATTTTAAGATATTCTTGGCCAACACAGAGCTATGGTAAGCGATCTTGTGACAAGTTTTTGCTGAGAACACGGATTTGCATCTCTGAATTCAAACTGATGCAAAGTGTCTTGAGAAAATTCTATTTTTAATATGAATTTTTAAAGTTTTTGATTGGTGGTTTTTAATCACCAATATCATATTTTTAAACTGAAAGACAACAGTTAAACCAATACGTATTTTTTTTTAAAAAAAGACATAAAAATAAGATAGATTTTGTGAAGCCCACCATTCTTTACTACAGTAAGAAAAGCAATGGAGGAATTTGCATAATCCAGTATGCAAGCACCATCTTAAACTAGAGATGAACTTCAATGAATCTGAAAAAAATTTATTTTCAAAGGCAGGCTCTTGAAGAGCCACTTTTTCAGAGGCAAGTCATAGAATCACAGTCATAGAACGTACTGGGTTGGAAGGGACCCCCAAAAGTCATTTAGCCCAACCCCCCTGCTATAAGCAGGGACATCTCCAACTAGGTCAAGCTGCTCAGAGCCTCATCAAGCCTGACCTTGAACATCTCTAGGGATGGGGCCTCCGCCACCTCTCTGGGCAACCCATTCCAGTTCTTGAAGAACCACTGGTGGCACTGTAATATATGAAAGAATATTGAGGGTCCTTCTGTGAGCAACCAGAAGGATGTACCCACACGTTCACCCTTACATCCACACATGCAGTCTGTGTCACCCCAGTCCCAGACAGCATGTTTCACAGAGGTGAGGTGTTTCACAGGGGCTGGTGGTTGGGCCTCTGAAGACCCACAGACAGTGCTGGAGACATGCCACACAGCCCCAGCGTGGGGCTCTGCCAAAAAGAAAGCCAGAGACCACGTCAGTCTCTCTCCTTATGTGCCACATTCATCAGCTGTCAAGACTGAATAGGATGAACACACTGTTTGCCTCCATGGCAAGCCTGGAGAAGGTACTAAAAGCAAAAAGCCACAAAAGCCCCCACATCTCAAAAGATAGAGGGTTCTGAAGAACTCCTCAGCAGGTCTGCCTGAGTATTGTCAAGGGATCTAGTCTTTCCAAAGGGAAAGTCAAAGATTTTATTTTTTTTTTTTTTAAAATGAGGTCTGATTAAAATTTAACACAGTTAAATAACATATCTAGGAGCTCAAATAGCCTACTTCTGAAAATGATAGTAAGTGGAAATTGCAAGACAAGTAGCATCTTTAAAAATCAGCTCCTTCAGGTGTCTAAACCAGTATGATTTAAGCCGGAGGTTTAGGAATCTGGGCTGCTACCTGTTCACTCCTACCCAGTCTGCCACAAGGCACTGCAAATGTGATGGCATTTGGGTGCCTTTCATTATAACAGTGCTGTTTGAAAAACAAAACTTCTGCTCAAAGGAATTTGACCAAGCTAGCAATCGTAATCAGCAAAACACCGCTTAGGAGAAACTCTGCCTGAAGAGTCACAGAGCTGCAGGCCTCAGGAGGAAGACAGGACAAGCAGCTGAAGGCCAGAAAGTGGCCAAAGACCACAGGGAGTCTCACCTCCTTTTGTTACCACATTAACTCCACATCCACAAGTCAAAGCAAAACATCACAAGACTAGGAGGAGAAGGCTCAACGGCTCAGCTACACCTTACGTGGTACTTAAGGAGGAGCACATAAGGCATGATGTGATCCTGCCCGTGGACTCTGGTACCTCTGTAAATTGTCTTCTGGAGGTGAAGTCATTCCCCTCTGGAGTGGAAGCCAGGGAATGCAGTCATGGCTGCAGTCAGCAGGCACTCACTCACCCCTCTGGGTTTATCCTCGCCGTTGCAAGGCTTGTGAGCTGGAATAGCTTACAGCACTGCAGAATCAGATAGGTTTGAAAAATCTTTTCAGTGCAATATGTGAAAGCAGGGCAGAACGTGAACCATGAGATGTTTAATCAATTCCCAAAGCAGCTGATTCTGAATAGCAGCAGTGACACAGAGCATTCCCCATTTCAGTAATCTGCACTGGGAAATTCAGAGGATTTATCTGCAATGGCCATAGTTGGTAGGGAGTTCTTTGTTATTTTGATTACTCTGCTGAATTATCACAGTAGAACTGCTCTCAGATTTAAGTATAAAACTATTGCTGCTAGCATTCATAATTTGATATATTCAGTTCCCTAAACTACCTATGCCACTACAGTAACTGAAGGTGTCTCAGTCTGAGGCATTTATTCTCCTGTCTTTGAAATGCTATTCATGATACCATTCATGGATTACAGAGTCTGGAAATTATGGTACTGAGGATCTCTCTTTTCTTGAGTGTCCAAGTTGCTTACAAACCAAAGCCTTGTTTTCAAACACATTTCTTCAATAACATTTTACATGCATCTCAAAATAAAGCACAGACACTTCAGTTGTCTGAGAACTCCACACAACTGGTTTGACTACAGTCACAATGAGAACAGTTACTGGCACAACAGTCACTTGCCCAGTCTTCATGCTGTGCCAACACGGATGTGTTACTTCTGCATAACAATTCAAGCTAAGATTAATGAAAGGAGACTGAAGATACACAGTCATGCCCTCTGCATTGCTCTGCTTTTCTTAGCACAGAATGGCTAAGAAACGTCCCACCTCGCTCTTTCAACATGTCTCAAAAGATCCAAAGCTTAAGACAGACAGGGAAGCAAGTCAAACTACCTTCTTTCTCCTCTATTTTCTTCTTTAAACCTAATCAATGGCAATCCTGCTTTAGTCAACCAGTGTTTGGACTTACAACCTTCACCAGTGCAGTGGAAGCTTTAGTGGAAGCTGAGAACATTTAAACCTTGTAGGTTTTGGCACCTGAAGTGTGAAGACCTCTGAACCCAATCCCCTTCCTTTTTCTGTATTGATAATAGATTCACACTCCAAAACATTCCTGAAAAACATTCCCTTTCAGTATGAACCTCTCCCAATGGAAAAACTGACAACTACCTTTGTGTCTTTCCTTCCTACTCTTAGGTCTCAGATCTCAAGTAAATCTCAAGAATAGAACAAAATTGAAGGGATTCCTTCCCACATAAACCAAAATAATAAAAACAAGTATGCCTAAGGATCAACTACACTTTTGTTTTTTCTATGCAATTAATGTCCCCTGCTTTAGATATCCTCTTATGTTCAGGACATGGATGAACATAAAGTATACCAAAAGACTTATAAAAGGGAGTATTTTGAGCCACAGTAATCAAGCTCCACAGAGACAAAGGCAGGAAGCAGAAGAAACAGAATAACTATTAAATTATGTTTTTTGGTTCCTTTCACCATTCCCTCTTACACTCGCATAAAATTTTTATAAATGCCTTTTTCAAGGTTTGTTTTTCTGTTTGTTTTCCCATCCCTTTCTTTTGTGTTGATCATTCAATCTAAGTAGTTTCCACTTTTTGGGTAATTCTGGCAGGCCCCACTGGTTGCTTAGAGATGCTTGGGTTTTTATTGCTCCTTTTCTGTTTGTACTGTAATTTTACTCTGAATGTCACCTCCAGCAAGACTAGATTTGCAAACGAAGTAAGATATGCTCAGAAAAGCCTTTTTAACTAAACAACCACACCAAGGTCTACAGAGCAGCACACCACATGCCTTTTTCTCTCTTGCATCTAACAAGGCTATGAGAGATTCTTCAGCAACATGCAACACCATCTCACATGACACAGCAAGCATGTTTCTAGCAGTCTATCATACAGGACAGGATGATTTTGACCTCTGAAGGTGGAAGAATGAAGAATGTGGACGTTTTGGTGCAGAGAAAGAAAAAGTAAGATGGGTACTGCCAAAAATCACACAGCAAAATAAGTGTGTATAGTGGGGGAAAAAAGGGAGAATAAAAGCAGCAGCAGCAGCAGCATCTTTAGCTCCCAGACATGCCCACTGTGCTCAGCACATCCCCAGGCAGCCTCCTCGCCCATGTCTGGTTAGACAGTGCCATGCTGTGGACACTCTGCTCCGCCACCACTGCTCTCTGCAGTCTCTGCAGGTACAGTAGGCCTGTTTCCTGACCCACTTTCCTCACCAATCTCTATTTAGCTCTACGCTAGTGATGCTCCTGGCATGACAATCAGATACTGCAGCCTGCAGTGCAGTTCGTTACAACACATTCGCAAGCTTCTAGTAAATTCAGTGGAAAAGTACTGTACCAACGAAGCCTAATTACACTGAACTCATCTTCATAAACTCACGTCAAAGACAACAACAACAACAAAGTGTTCAAGACATTCAAAAGATGCCTTTTTATTTTAAATCTACTAGGCATGAAGTAAATCCAAAAGATCTTTTCTACTGTGAAAGGAAAAAGCTATTAGAGCTAGTACCTTTGTTCTGGACTAGCTCATCAATCTCATAACTTGTGCCACTTAAATCCTGCCACAATTCCTCCCACTGTCATTTATTTCTCACTAAAGAAGGGCTCCACACCTTAACGTCCAGTGAAACTCTAAACTTAATCTCACTACAGCTATTAAAACCATCTTCTTACATGCACTAGAACCAAATTCCTCCCTCAGACACAGCCACCTGCAATTAACTTCAGATTTTACTTGCACAAACATGCATGAGGGTAAAATTTGTCTTGGGACATTCACCATTATACCAGACAGCCACAACTGTTCTGGCTTCAAAGTTAAGACCTAATATGTGGGTACCTCTGAGACCAAGTAATTGGAGGTTGATCACATTCCATTTAGTAAAAAAAAAAAAATTTTTTTTTAAAAATTCTAGTCACCTCCTTTCCTTAGGGAAACAGTGTAACAAATGGCCATAGCCTGGGCCTCCCTTAAAAAAAACCCACTGCCAAGCCCAGAGCTTAGATGGTAGTAACTCAGTACACTATAAATCTCTAACTCCTTCCTGGACAATTGAGCTAACTGTAGAGTTCTGCAGTTGCACCACATGCACATGAAGTGTGTTGCCAATACTTTGCATGTAGAAGGCACTGAGATATGAAATATGTAGGGGGCCTCACCAGCTATCTCTTTGGTGAGATGTTGTTTCTATTCAGTGTAATATTTTTGTACTTGCAAAATTCAGGTCCTTAACAAAAACATTTTTCAAGCGTTATTCAAAAACTTGACACCAAAACATTGTAAATTACTCATCTTAAGATTAGAAACACTGAATTTGAAACATTCTAAAACCAGCACAAACTTGTGTTTAGTGTTGATGATAAATAAAAGAAAAGTAGTGGTAGAAAATGAAGTAGGGCAATACCAAACGTTTCATAAGAGACAGACACTTTGGGGTGATGAATGCCCTGCAGCTGTGGATCATTTACAAAAGATATTATGTATGGGAAGGAGCACAAGGAACAGTTTTTCACAAAGCAGTCTTAGTGTACACTCTGGACAACCACAAAATCAAACCTTTGCAGAAGTTTATTCACATGTAATATCATCAGTTTTGTTGGGGAGCAAGAACTGCTATTAAAAAATTCATGTAGCTTGGCATATGCTGCACAAACTGACAGTTTTTTGCACTTTCACTACCATAATCACACTAATTTACTGAATCCACTGAATATTCCCAAAACCAGGAAGCACTTATGTAAAATCTCTGCAACAAGTAGTCTGATTATCCATTAAGTGAGGTGATACCAGCCAACAGCAAGAGAAAACAAAATTAAATGTCCATCAGAATGCACAATTCATCCAAATTTCATACCACAGGCACCTATAAATATATGAGTCATTATAATAATGTACAAGGTAATTATATTTCATCACTCATTACCTTGACCTAAGGAGGACCTCTCATCTTCAGATGGAAGATGCAATCCAGACTTGCATTTTTATGTCTAAGGAACCCTGCAAGAAGCATATCTTACAGAAAGCAGCACCCTTAGAGACTAGATGTGTAGACACAGAAGAAATTCAACATCATAAAGCTACTGTAGACTTTACCTTTCATCCACCAGTGCCCTACACCACTGTCAATAAGCAGCCTACCTCCTACACTAGACTCCTCAACCTTGGCTAGATAGCATACTCTTCACCCACACCAAGTATTTCACATTTAAATCCAGACAGGCAGAGAGGATTCCAGCTGGACTCTGCAGGAGGGACACAGTCAGGACAGCCGGCAGTGACAGCGGTACCGTAACTCACAGGCGCCTGGCAAACAACGAAGGTGTTTAGAGGTACAGAGCTGCTCTGTGGCTACCTATGGACAAGCCTCAGCAAACACAAAGATTATTTTGCTGCCTTATTATTTATTAAAGGGATGATAGGATCACCCTCAGGGCAGTCCCAGGGCAGAGTCTGGCAAAGCAGAGATCCTCCTGACAGTTCTTCCCTGGAATTAGATTTTACATCTCATTTATTTTAGCTTACTGAGCCATAGACCACAAAACTGAACCTAGAGCTTCACAAGTCACTTCACTAACCTCATGTCTAACTCAAATTCAAGTAAAGAATACATAGGTAGGCCTGGGAGTTTAGGAAGAGCAAATGAATTAGTAGTGGAACAGCCAACTCCAGTGACAGGTGTTTCACAGACACAGAACAGAAACACTCACTAGACAGTTACACAATAACCTACAAGGTCTGTTTTTAAGATCCATAAAAGTTTATACCCTTTCAAGAGACTACAGGGATTTTTGTTTGGTTTTCTTCTATGTGAAGCTGGAAATACTCAATATTAGCATCCAAACATTCATTGAACCCTGCTGTGTTGCATTTCCTTCTCAAAAGCAATTGTTATTGTTTGGTTTTGGGTTTTGACCAAACAAAAGCTCTCTAGGAATCCAAGGCACTGATCTGAATTGTTACTGCTTGAACATCCGTTAAAAAAATTCTGGCTGTAAAGTAGAATGGATTTTGGTTTACATGGAAAAATACATAACTAACAGATACATGGCAAATCAAGAAAGAACTTTAGGAGATATCATCCAGGATGCAAACATTAAATTGCTTCTTAGTCCCAGAGTATGGAGTCAGAGCAAGAGAGAAGCCACAAAATGAAACATTGGTTTCAATGCTTACTCCCAGTGTTCCTGTGTTTGGCAGGCTGACTCTTGTTTGATTTGCACATCTGCACATGCCCACGGGATTGGGAACTCAGATCATCTGGCATCACGGCAGATTTCCAGTTCTTGGCAGAAGGGTTGTTTTTCTTCCACAAATCAACAACTGTCCATCACACAACAATCTGAAGTGAAAAACCCACCTCATGAGCATAAACTATATGCATATATCTACACATCAGAGAGGGCTTCTTGGTCTCTCTGTGGACAGCCTACATGTGAGGACTGCCATTTGCCCAGGGGAGAACACACACACTCCTTAAAGCCAACCACACAATGGCCTGATTTCTCTCACCTTCTGCAGTCACAGAACACTTTGATAATGTAGCACCTTATTTGCATTATAAGACTTAAACCTTATGGTAAAGAACAAAAACATCAACCCATCATATTTAGTGCTTTCTCCCCATCAATGGGCAACTCCAGGTACTGACCCCACTGTGCAGAACAGCTGCAGAACAACTGGCTGTGGGCTGGCTGCTGAAAAGCAAGCTACATTTGCATTTTCAGATAATGTTTAACAGCAAATGCATTCTAAACACCCACCAGCAAGGAAAACAAGAAGCAAATAAGTTGGTTTGGAACATCTTCCTGAAACATGCTCTAGAATTTTAACAGCTCTAAGACAAATAATACTTCTAAACACGATAACAAATGAGATGAATGCTGCCCTAGTAAGATGAACTTATTCTCAGAAATACTCTGACAAGTAAAAATCATGCACTTTGGAAATATATTACAGAAAAGCATGTACTAATAATTCCTCATTTTATTCTTTCTGTCTCTCCTTAATACACAAGAGATTGCAGTATTCTTGCTGGCTCAAAAAATACCACTTTTTAAAGGAGGCAGGGGCACAACTACTATCATCAGAAAATCATTTACAAAATTCAGGAAGCAATCTTTTTTTTTTTTTCCTCCAATGATTCACAATGTAAACTACTATCAAAATTTTAACCTGATTCACTGGATGAAATAGTTCAGCAGAATGCCTGGCTTCCTATCGTTTCCTCTGTTTAAATTACACACCCAGAGCATTCCAAAATTTACCCAAACCACATCTCTTTTTCCAGAACCTAATCATAAAACCTGCACCTCATGGATACAGATTCATGATCTGAGGTCATACATGAATTCCCCCAGTAAACTGGTTTTGTTTCTTGCAGCATTAATTTGCACACATACCAAAGATCATTGAATACAGTACAGTCAAACTATCAAGCTGCAGCAATACTGTTGAAAAGGAAGCATTTTTTTTTTTAAATGCAAAAATGTATTTTATTATTTTTAGCTGCATAAGGGTGGGTGATCTATGTTTATGCAGCTCAGAGCTGGATTTCAAACCAATTTTAACAGCCAACTGTTTCAACTTGCATGTAAACAAACATACTGCATTTCTTCATTAGCTGGAATTTGCTGCAGTCTGTCAGCCATCTGTACTGTCTTGCATTCTGTTCTCTATTCAGAGCACCACTATCAAATGTTGGTGATATAGTATTGCTCTCTTTGGAGACATCATGACTACACTATAAATAGTTTAGAGACATAAAACACTATTTCTAACAGTTGTCTTAATATCTGCTTTCTCAGAATGCATTAGGTTCTACTGCTCCTCATCCAATTTTGGTTCTCTGTAGCTTTTTGTGGATACGAGGAGAAGAGATTTCATTTTGGTGCTCTCAGAGGTGCAGAGCAAAAACTGCAGCCCAAGCACAGCTTTACTCAACTTTTACACCCTCCAAATTCTGGATGCAGAGGCCAAACCCCAGAGCATAACCCTGCAAATATCTGCACTGCAGTCACAGGGGCGACTGCATAGTGCAGAGTAGCCGGGCCTGAGCTTCGCATGCCAGACGCCTTCCTGATGGCAACACTGACTGTACCTAAACTGCTCCAGCTCTCTCCAACCAGCCAGAAGGGACTGCAGCACACCCCAGCACAGCTGAGGATGTCACCCAGACAGGTTAGCTGCCCATTTCAGCAGTGTGCACTGGTTTCAAACTTCAGAGGACAGGTGATAGTATCTTTAGTAGAACACAGATCAAAAATCCAAGTCCCTAATAATGACTTCTGTAGCTTGCCAAGTCATCCCCATTTTTAGAAAGCAAGGAGAAGTGGCAGTGAGACAGGGAAGCTCACACACCCCTTAAACTCCAGTTTTGTGTCTTCTAGGGGCCACAGAGCACTAGAATGTTCCTTGTATAACCAATACCACTTGATAAGTGACCTAACACAAAAAAGTTACTCAATATCTGAAAAAAAAAAACAAAACCTGCCTATTCAGACATGCTGGTCTAGTTCACCCAGTGGATGAGTTTATAACTTTTCAGAAAGTACTTGATGCCTTCAAGTTGACTGGCTATTCAGACATGCTGGTCTAGTTCACCCAGTGGATGAGTTTATAACTTTTCAGAAAGTACTTCATGCTCTGCCTTCAGGTTGACTGGCAGACTTACATGATGCTTCTGATTTCAGAACTGCAGTGCTATAAACCCACCTTCCTACAACAGAACCAAATTTGCTGCCCTCCAGGAACAGACTTGTAGCACCTTTGTGCAACACAGGAGAGCCATCCCTGATCAGGGGTGTCAGAATTCTGAACACTGACCCTGGATGTAAAAACCACTTACCCAGATGTGAAGGTGCCTTATTCTTAGAGCTTCACTTTGGTTTAATTTCTCAGTTTCTGGCTGAGGACAGTGTGGTGAAATACTGTTTGATTTTATTAGCCTGTCAGACATACACAAAGGTGAGCAGGACTCACTGACAATCAAGCCATAAAAAGTTTGCCAGCCAGCACCCCCTGACAAAACCCAGATGCACAGGACGCAACTCAGCAGCAAAGTTCTGCAGGTTTCTAAAGACAGCCCTTTGGAGACATTTAGAAGGTTTTTACAGCCATAGTATCTAATAAAGCTGCCACTGGAAAACTTTTCCTTTTCCCAGCTTGTGGCTCATTTTCTGGAACAGCAGCAACAAAAACGCCTTCATGCTTGTGTCCAGATCATTTTCAGCATTATTTTGTTGCATTAAACAAGCCAAGCTGCAGGCGTGAAAGCAAGCTGCCAGAGAGGCTCCCAGCCAGGGCAGCTCCTGCAGAGCTGCAGTGCTCCTGTTACAACACACCAGCATTTAGGGGGACAGGATACAGAACAGTTCTTTTTGACCCTTCTATAGCCACACTTACTAGGCAGTAGGTTCAAAGAGAGGCCAAGGGAATAAGAGAATGCAGTTCTGTACAGTCTTGTGACTCAAGGAATGAAAAAAAATCCAATACCACTGTCAAAATCTGCCAACTTTGTTTTGACACATCACACCTCAAAATCAGCCTGATCTAAATATTTCAGGCATGTTTAACTCCAGAGCCCTTGACAACATCTAATACACAGGCTATTTACTGTAAATCGAGGTGCTTATTTTTGGACTTCACCTTAGAACGGGAAAGAACGTCTGTTTCAGCAGCAGCAGGAAAGTTTATAAACCCTGCCAAACATCAGTATTATTTATTTCAAAGGTACCTTCTACATACACTGCAGAGATACCCACAACTCTTCTGCAAAGTTCATTCAGCATTACAAAGAGATGTGAACTCTATGTGAAACCAGGTCATGTTGGTAGCCACCAAGACTTAACATCTCTGTGTGAATAATTATTGTGTTTAAAGCTTTTAAATAACGAGTGTGATTTCCAATGTACTTTTTAATGTTAAGAAAAGTTAAGGGTTTTTTTAGTGTTTCTCTTTCCACCCATGTTTCAACCAAAACACTATCTGACTTTTTTTTTAGCCTTCTATACTCAAACATCAAAATCCTTCTCGTAAAGTTTTGCCACCATTACAATACCTACAAGTGGGGAAAAAACAATGGCAACGACACGCTTCGTGCCAGCTGCAAACCATGCTAAATGACAGTGGTGGTGTTTCCTCCCTGTGTCCTGCCTGAGAGCAGCTCTGTGTACTTAGCCTGTAAAGATCCTAAAGAAATAGTACTTTTGTTTGCATCTGTGCACTACCAAGTCTAACAAGATCCTATTGCAGACTTCCCAAGCCACTGGGAGAGCACAAAACACAATTCATTCTCAATTGTTAGAGACTGAAAATGAAAACTCCAAGAAAATTAGGTTCTCCTATTCAACACCAATGATCTGTGTGTCACTGACCAGACTCGAGCCCCATGGGCTTTATGTTGTAACTTTCCATGGCCCTAATTCTATTCCCGTCTGACTTTCATACCACCACTTGCAGAAGGCAGCCAAGTGCCCCACAAAGGTGCTTTACTTGCCATCAAAACTTATCAAGTGCACTTCCATTCCTTGTTCTCCTCTGCAGGTGGAAACTACAGGGCAGTAAATATCAGAGACACACCGTGCACTAAGCCTTGAAAAGCCAAGGCAGCTTGTAGCAAAAGACAGCAGCTTTATGTGATTTGCAAAGGCACAGCTCTTCAAACCCCAGTGGTTTCATCGTGCCAAAAGCAGACCCACAACAACATGATGTATAAGAACAGCAGCACTGCTGCTCTTATAAAGAATGCAAAAGATTCCTTGTAGCTCTCCTGTAGATTTCAAAGAAAAGTAAAATCTTGGCCTTTATGCTGTTTTTCCACAAAATTGATTTGGGATGAATTAAAGACCTCGCAAAGTAGAACATCCAGGCATAAGTAGAGAAGAAATAAACAAAAAACAAAAGCCTTATTTCTAGCACAGTTATTTGTGGATCGAGCTGACCGAACGTGTCAAGAGTAACTGAGGTGAAAAAATTAGTTTTGAGTTTAAAGGTTCACATACAGCACCCTGAGAAAGAATCAAAATACAGGGAAATTCTTCAGACAAGCAAAGATCCTTAAAAAGAACTGCAGACAGCACACATGATTCTAGATGACTAATACTGTAACTCAGAAGAAACACTCAAAAATGATTCTCATGAATCAGGACAATCTTTTTCAAGAAACATTTTAATGATGACAAAGTCACATCTGTGTCACCTCTAAACAACTCTGTCTCCTTTCAGTTTTTTGTTTACCCTTGCAGAAGAACACAACGTTGCAGACACCGTGTTTTTTAATTTTCTGAAGAGCAGGGGCTCTGTTTTTAGTGCACTAATTTCAATAGCATATCTGTCACACAGACTGTGTGTCTATTATTACTCAAAACAGAGGACACTGAGAAGGACACGGAATTAAAATTATGCTTACAAATTTAGAGCAAAACTGTCAGCGTAAACCAATATGACTTAATTTTATATGGCCAAAGAACAATTTATGCTAGAAAACAGCACATAACTAGAGAAACAGCAGAATGAACCCTGAAAATCAAGTGGTCGTTCTAAGCACTCAGATCAAGGGCTCTGATTTTCCAGCGTGTGGATAGTTCAACCACAGAGTAGCTTCTCAAACCATTTTCTACTTTGCAAAGTTCGGGGTAGAAAGAAAATGAGAACAAAGAGGAGAGGACAGCTAATTTTAGAGCTTCTGGGCTAAACAAAATAACAACAGAGAACCACTGAACCATGAAGTAGTTCTTCCAAGTTGCTATTTCAGTTACAGTTTTGCCCTCCACAAGCCAGTACTAGAAAGGAGATGCCAGATTCTCCCCTATCAGAGTAATACAAGCACCTTATTCTACCCAGAGGGGCACACTGAGAGCTCTGAACTGCTTACATAATGCTCATATACATTTTGCTGCTTATTATAGCTGAGAGGAAAAAAACCAGCATGATTTCTTTAATTTCCTTCTCTCTCACTGGTTGCCTTCCCAGTAAGAAGCATTGTTTCTGCCAACTGAACTTGATTTGAGCCTTGCCCGGTGCATTTTAACAAATACACTGAAAATTTATCCGTCTGACAACTTGTTATATTGCAGCACTGGACTGAAGTGTCATAATTCAGAATTTTGAGCATGTGTATAAACAGTTTTGAAGACAGCAACCAGATCATAGGATCACAGGATAACTCAGGTTCAGTGGGACCTCAGGAGGTTTCTAACCCAAGTTCCTGCTCACAGACAGGTCAGCTATAAGATCTGACCACATTGCTTGGGCTTCATCCAGATGACCCTTTTCCATTCTAACAAAATGGAACAGGCCCTTTCACTGCTCAGTTGTCCTCATGGTGAAACAGGTTTTCCTTAACGTTAAGTCTGAGCCCCGTGTTTTGCTTCCTGTTCTTTGCTTCTCATCCTCCTGCCCAACTCCATCTTCTTGACAAGCCTCACTGCAGGTACTGGCAGGCTGCTACTACGAGCCCTTGAAACTTTCTCTTCTCCATGCTGAGGAAGTCTAGTAAGATTTTAGTTGTGAGATTTTCATCTACCTGTTTCAGTTAATGGTAAACAAGGTACTGAGACAGTTGCCTCCTTAAAAAAAAAAAAAAAAAATTTTCAGCTCTTAAAGCAAGCATGTGGTCTCCAATGAGAAAGCAATCATCTCATCTGAGTGGACTTCTGAAGTGAGGTAAGTTCCCTCGACTGTAAGTATCTCTCTGGAAGTACTCAGAATAACCTATCTTATGTTTCCATCATCAATACTATTCAAGGGCAGAAAGTCTCCTACAGCTTAAGGAAGAATGGGTTGGTTTCAGTCACTCTTTCAAAATAAAGCCAATTCAGAACAAAGGGCAAACGTGGAAGTTTCTCTCTCAAGTGGCAAATTACATTCATGACTTTGGGCTACCAAACAAAAAGCTAGAACAGAAAATGCTATGCTGCCTTCACACAAAGCAGCTACAGCAGCATTACAATGTATTGGGTTAGGTTCATAATATTGCTGTTAAAGTTCTCTCTTCTCTATGGAGCTATGTTCTATTACTCTGCAAACCTTCACAAGAACAAATTACACTTTCCAAGCGTTAAAGACACATTAACATGACATAGGTCATGAGAAATTCAGACTTCAAATACTTACTGAATCCAATAGATCAGAGACCAAATCACTATTAGAACAAAGAAGAGAGTTACATTAAGTAAAATAAAGCTCTCTGAAATGATTAAACAATTTTTCAGTTACTATGATAACACATATTCCAGCGGCTTAGATATCAATGAAAGTGTAATTTGGACACAATTTCACTTTTAGTCATTTACTGGAACACACAGCCCTCTGGCCCAATTCCAGAAGACTTCTCAAATCCAATACAAAAAAAAAATCATGGCAGCCAGAGCAGCTGCTAATAACCTACCCCATACCACATGAACTCGAAGCTGCAACAAGACACAGCAATACAGCAGCACACTTTAAAACTGTCTTCATTTTTATGCTCTTCAATTACATTAAAAATAGACTTGACAAACATTTACTCCTCTCACAATTTCATTGACCATGTCCATAAGAGGCAAAGCCAGTATGCTTATTCTTGCTCATAAGTAAATCTTTAATTCCTTAAAACCATTTGTACTGAGCTAAAATCTGTTACACTGAATCTTCTTAGCTCTATCTTACTTCTCAAATCAATAGGCCTAACCAAGCATACTCTCCATAGCTGAATCTAAAACTGAATGTTTGTCAAAGTCAACTAGAACAGTGTTATCCAAAAACATTTTAGAAACTTCTATGATGCTAGAACAGTATTGTGAAGCTAGCTTCAAAACAAGAGGATTTCCAATAGACAATATAAGGATGCATTCTTGCTATTTCACCTTGGTATTAAAACCTGAAGTTTCATGTTTTCAAGATTCTTAAAAAATAATTTTTTGAGATATATTTTTACAAAAACACAACTGTCACAAAACTTTCAAGGAAAGCTTCCCTTAACAGACACACTCGGCCTCTCACAGATGATCAGTTTTCAAGATTCTTAAAAAATAATTTTTTGAGATATATTTTTACAAAAACACAACTGTCACAAAAAGGAAAGCTTCCCTTAACACACACACTCGGCTTCTCATAGATGATCACCATCACCAGTACCTTATATCCATCTCAGATATATACCTTTTCTGTTATGACAGGCACCAGAAACTGAGCGATCCCATGGCTTTACAACATGGTGGACAACTCCACTGGATATTGTAGAGCCCCACTGACTTAAGTGCACCTCTCTACATCAACACTAGACTTGACCCAGAAACTCCTGCATTTCAGGTCTCTAGTCAGGAGTACTATAGAGCTGTGCTGTCTGCAAACAAATATCAAAGGTTGCTACACAGAAAATTTACTATGAGGAGTTACATGGCAGAGTTTGTTCCTTGTCCCCTTTATTCTTCTCTGTCCATTAGAGACCTAAGCATTGCTGCTTGCTTCTATCTAACCACGTGGGTTTTACCCTCTTTCTTTTGTCAGCTGTTTTCCTAACATAGGCTTTAAACCATGCTGCTGCTCCAAAACAGCCCACCTGCAAACCACCTGAAAACTGCCCACTGGGTATGCCTCAGGGCAGAAGGCAAGTCCATCATGCTTTCTGACTTTAGCACAGCTATGAGACAAGAGCAGCAGCACGAACAATGGATTCTTTGCAACTTCTAGACAGGGAAACGCAGCTGAACTTACTGCACACTTGGCTAACACAATCATTTTGTACAGCCACCTAAAACCACTGGTGCATTCCTTCTGCTCCCCCAGGACTGTGCAGTTTGTCTTGCTATGACTGGCCATTGCTGGTCTTAAGTCTTCACACATCTCCATCTAAGCAATGGAGAAGCAATTCCAGCCTTCAAGTGCCTTACAAAGACAGCAAAACAGGAGAGAAACATTTGGGGATTTTTCTACACGTTGCAGAGCTTATTCTTTGAGAAAGAGGTGCAGGACGCAACTACAGACCACTAAGTCTTTTATTCATTGCAGCATCTGCCTGGGGGAGTGGGGGAAACGTGCTGCTCTGTTGCCAGAGGAAGGAGAAGATTATGTAAAGATGAGGCAGGTCAGCTCTAAAATTCAGCTGAAAAGTTTGATATTGATCCAGGGGAAATAAAGCGCTACTGGATCTCACCTTGAGGTACTGTGCTCAGCTGAAAACAGGATGAATAAAGAGCCTTACTTTCAGGTTTCTGCAGTGTAGAAGTTTCTTCTCTCAGAAGCAGGAGGATGTACAGTATACAGGAGAAAGAAAATCATTCTTGAGATAGCGACTGGCAGGCCTGCATGCTAGTCCCCAGAAGGTCCAGACAGACTGCAGACCTGAAAGAATTTTCAGATGCCAAGTACACCTGCCTATAGGCACTTGAACACTACTTTTCTCCAAAGCTTGGAGAAAGTCTTTTCTCTGAGAAATAATGCACTGAAGTATCCGAAAGTTAATGGCCAAACCTATTTTTTCAGACAGTAACAAAGCTGTCTCTGCAGACCATCCCTCCCAGGTGCAGGTGCAGGTCCAGCACTGTGACAGCGTGGCAGGCTGGTTTAGGTGTGCAGCGCTGGCCTCCCAGCAGCCACACCAGATGGCTCTCAGTAGGTCTACACAAGAACAACTCTCTTGGGCAAGAGAGCAAGAGAAAGACAATGGGGGGGAGGGGAGGGTGCAGGGAAACCAACAAAGCAAAAACTGAAGCAAATTATCTCAGGAGGAAGCTTCCACTAAGGCACGTGTAATGACTATGGTCCTGCACAACAGATCTTTGGTAAATTAACTATGAACTAAAGCAAATTACCTGAACTGTTATGAGGTGCAAGTCAGACAAATGTAACATCCATGGCTTTTCTAACATCAGGTATCTAAAATCAGAGTGTTCTTCTCCAATTATACCTAGGTAGATCTAAATCACACTTAACAACACAACACCTGCATTTTTACTGCTTCTGACATCTGTCTTAACATGAACTGAATTAAAAATTTTGAAGTGAACAACATTAAAATAGCTTCATTGAAGAGCAAATCTAGAATTCATAGATTCTTTTTTGTCAGCTCAAACATAAAACTAATTTAGCATCAACATTCCATGTGTTTTAATTTTTTTTATTCATTTTCTCCCTGAATATCAGCCAACATATAGTATTGAATGAATTCAAGTATGATTTTTATTTGGTGTATATGAAACAAGTACAATTATGCAAACAAGTGCACCACAATAAATCACATTTATCTAACATGAATTAAAGGATTTCAGAATCTGGTCCTGATTTCTCCAACTATCTAAACTTAGTGCTCTAGCCCTGTATTAGCAGCAGAAGAGAAAGCAAAACATTCCTCTTTCAGTCAGAGGACTCAAAGAGAAGGCACGTGCAGTCTCACTGAGCAGGAAGAGATGTTTCTGTAGCACATGACCCTTGCCAAAAAGATAATAAGCAGCAGCATAATTCTAAATCCCTGTAGTAACACAGGTATCTAAAAGCAGCTGTCAGTAACTAAAGTCTAAGAGGGAAGGGTACAGGCTAAAAAAAAGACTGAAACAGTAACCTGGGATGCATACTTAATTTCAGCAGCAGTACCTCAGTAGTCCCCCATGTACTTGCCATTACTGAAGTCCTTGGATAAAATGACTATTAGAATACTCTCTGGCATGGCACACTGAGCATGAACTCAACGTAAGTGAATAAAAACTCTTTTCTCACTGGCTTTCTGCCTATCTGACTGCAAACGGGGGCCTCACATGCAAAACCAGCCATCCTTGAAGACCCTGAATACTGTCAGTCTTGGTGTACTCTTAACTCATATGGCCACAAGACATTGTGGATAACTCCACGTACCACGCAGAAAAGCAGAACAGGATGCTGTACTGCCCTCATTTCTGAGGGTGTGGGGGTGGAACACATTATCTCTCAAACATGAAAGACATTAAATTCACATCATATCTTATTTCATAGTTCTGAACAGCTTTGCCGCTGAAGTAGAACAATTTTATCTTAAGGTTATTAAACAGCATCACCATAATTCACAAATACCTTTTTAATCTTTTTAAGCAAAAAGACACAAGCGTTTTGCTTTTCATGCTCCTCCAAGCAGCCTGTCGTTCAGACTTGCTGTAGCAAGGAAAACTAGAGACAGCAAATTAATCCTGTAAAACTTAATGCAAACTGCTGAATCAAAAGAGCCATCTATTACTCTGATCCAAGTATTCTCTCACTTTCTGAAGCTGCAAATCTCAATGGTATGTTCTCTTTAGGAGATTTTAGTCTAACATCTAAACAGAAAAAAAAAAAAAAAAAAGAAAAAAATCAAAACCACTCCACAAACCAACCCTAACACTCCAGGGAAAGTTTTACACCTGACCATGTAATTGCATTTCTGCAAGTCTACATTTTGCTTGGCCTCCATTCTGTCTAATGGAGGTCCCACATACAAATACTGAGGAGAAACCCCAGTATCAAAGAGGAAAAAGTCTTAGAGATACACAATGAAACTTAAAAGGTTACTCATCACAGATTCCCATTTTCTTCCTTAAGGTTACTACTTCCACATGATATAATAACCATGAAATAATATTTTGTATTTTTAAAATAGAAATAAGAATTAAATCACAACAGGAGCCATGGAACAGCAAAAGAGATGGTGAATTTTTGTTTTTTGAAGACTGACAACATCCCTTCCTGCCACCAACCTCTGACTTGCATTCCCAGTGCAAGCCTTAGACTGACTGTAAAGCAAAAATTCAGTGTGCATGTTCCTAAGAAACTGGCAAGCAGTTCAAAGTAATCCTTTCAAACATAAATTCAAATTTTCAAAAGACAAGTTGATACCTTCTAGCTCAAGATAACTGATGGTTAAGACCCATGTTTTCAAATACCCATATCAGTGTTGGAAATAAGAATTGTTTTAATAAACCTTCTCCTTGTCCAACAATCCACTCAAGAACATGAAACAAAGGCCTTCAAACATGATCCAATAAAGGCTTCAAACCTGAATCAGTTCTTCATACCAGTGTTCCAGGCAGAGCACTTCAGGTGGAAAGATTGCCTTTCACCAGCTTCTCTAAACAGAAGATGCTGAGAAACAGATTTGCCTCACAAACCCACTGCAGAATCCCCTCCATATCCTGTACTGTATTGAGCAAAGTGATATCAGAGCAACCAATGATACAGGGCATGAAACCTCTGCATTTGACCAAGGTGCCAGCAGCCAACCTGGGCAGTTACTGTAATGCTTTCCAGACTTCAGTTCAGAAACACTTCTACCAAGTTCTACCTTTCTGCAGGCCCCAAAGCCCCTTCACTAGCTATGGCAGTATGCTAAACTGCAAATTGGACCAGGTTTTTAAGATGAAGAATCAAGATGACACCTTTGTTCTCCAGCAAATATATTCATTTCACTCGTGCTCCTCATCCACCAAGTTTTCAAGGTGTCCTGATAGCACAAAAGCAACTACAGAGCATTGCTCAGCAATCTGATGTGTTGAACTTAACAACCCAGGTACAACAGCTGTGCCCAAACTATTCTCTACCCCAGGGAAGGGCTAATGACGTGACTTGCAGGCTCACATGTCACAAACACTGCTTGATCTCAGCAGGCTTGTATGCAGCTAGGTGAAAAAACTGCTGCCATGGTACTGCAGCAGCCACTGATCCAATCCATTGGGCAAACTAACTGGAAAGTCTCCAGTGACATGTACTGGTGGAGAAAAGCCATCTCCCTGCATTTCTGGAACTTATTTTTCTGTGTTTAAGTCATAAAGCCTGTCCCACAACTACACAAAATCCCAAACAGAAAGGATTTTCCTCCATCCAGACATTTGAAAACAAACAAAAAAAACACAACCACAACACAAAACCAAAAAAAATCAAAGTAGGGGACCAAACAAAGAAGGCATGAGAAGGGAATAAGAATCAAGAATTAAAAATCATATCCTATGCTTGCATCTGTAGAGAGCACAACGAACTTACAAATAAAGTGCTAACTCTTGGCATATGCAAAAGCAATAAAGGAATTGCTGAGTTATAGACACTCACAATGTATCTTGTCAAAGCACTTTATCAAGTATTAGACACCATAATAGCTCTGATGGATTATAGTGGCTGAAATCTGCTGGATGAAGTTTGTTAGATGGCTTTCATACCTTCCCCCTATAGTCTCTTAGGGGGCAAGCTTTGCTGGACCTCACATTTGTTTTCCTATTTCTTTCTATAAAAACAAACCAAGGCTTTGAATGGATTCACACTTTCAAAGTGTGAAATCAACTACCAGTGGAGACTGCAGGTAAACCTTGGCAACCTGGAAAAGCTGGACAGATTTCCACTGCAGCAAATACCAGTCAGAAAACTGGCTACCAAGTGCTTGTTATTTTAACACTTAAAAGCACAAACATTATGCCAAACATTCTGGAAAAGCAAACACCTTTTGAGAACTCTTTACTAGCTCCCAGAGTACTAATTACTAAGGAAGGGATTGTTTACATCAGCTCTACACCTGGGAAGAGATGGAGAAGTAGGAAAATGGGAGCTCAAGCAGCAAAACGTAAGGGGGGGTATTTTCAGAATCATCTCTCTAAGGTACTATCATTTTTTCTTCCTCCTTGGTAATGAAAAAAAATTTCTTTATATGGTTTTTATTTGCTTTTCCTATGATAAAAAAAAACAAAACACAACACAACACACAACTCCGCAACACATCAACAGGAGCATAGGTCTTTGGTGGTACCTAAACCCATGCAATATTCACTGAATTCATTGAGAACTGAGCCATCAACTGCCAGGAGACTAAGAATAAGCCCTCAGGCAGGTTTTAACACTGGAGGCAGTTTCGCATTTTTGTCCTCACAGGACTAGATGCATAATTTTTACTTTTTCTTCTTCCTCCTCCCTTCACAAAGTTCTGTCAGCTGAAGGCTGGGGCAAAGGCACAAGCTATATTAGACCATGGGAAAAAAACACACACAGAGTTCAGAGGTAACTTCTGCCTTTGACAACTTCAATTTAAATTAGAGGCAAGACAGCCAACAGGCAAAGGAGATGAGCCACCAGGTGGGAGGACAGGCAGGTACCTGTCATTTAGCAGGCTACCCAGTAAACCAGTCTTTGAAACTTGCTGTGTGCCAAGACAAAGCAAAAACTTTAAACATTGCAGCAGGAACACGGGTCTCTCTCTCTCTTCTGAATCTTTGGTTAAACAGCAGCTTTACAATAACTTACAACATAAGCACAAAGGCCAGAAAGACTGGCAGGGCTCATAGCTTAAATAACTTGTTGATAAATGCAAGCTGGAAATATCAGACAAATGAAAACAAACACCATCACTGGTGTAAAAGCATAGCCCAGTTCAAACCAAATCCAAAATCCTTAAATTAAAAGCAGGGGGAAGCAGCCTGGGTGCTGGCCAGAGCAGCACTGCCCCGGGTAGTTTATGGCCTCATGGTGACAAATGAGTTTGAAAGGAACAGTGGAACAACTCAATAAACAGGCAGTGGAACCACTATGATCTCTCCCATCTCATTCATCTGCAGTACACTACCCAGCAGCCCAGCATATTTTCCAGCTGTATAATGCATACTGTCTATTAAGGAGTAACTTTTCAGAAAGAATACTCTTCTTAAGAAAAGGAGACAGAAAAACAATGAAGAACTAATGGAGTCACTTCTACTAATACAAAAAAGTAAACAATTAA
Organism: Merops nubicus; assembly: GCF_000691845.1. NCBI lineage: Eukaryota > Metazoa > Chordata > Aves > Coraciiformes > Meropidae > Merops > Merops nubicus. The sequence continues at coordinate 42,849 of NW_008619470.1, read as the reverse complement.
AGAGAGTGTTCCATCAAATTCCTATGAGGTTAACTTAAATGATATATTTCTCCTTCACTTTTATTTGTTTGGTAAGATGCCACTGTTACAGAACCTGCCAACAGAATCCATCAACACAACAGAAAAAAGGAAACGTAAGTAGCACTTAAACCAGAAGTTTCTTCACCCGAAGTTCTGGGGTCAGCCAGGTAAAAAAGAATTCTCCTAACCCCAAAACATTGGTTTTGCCCTTTTTTTTCCGTCCATAAAATGAGATATGGATAAGATTTCTTTGCAGAGAAGGATGTAGATGGATAGCTTTGTTCCAGTTCACTACAGTTTCCTATTGATTTTCTCTCAGTTTAGCCTGCATTGATTTGTTAATCCCTTCTCTGTAACAGTTTTAATGACAAATTGAGAGTGAAAAACTGCATGCTTTAAGGCCTTTTCGACCAACCTCTTCCTTCAAACCATATTTTCTCTTGGATTTGGAACATGTCTGTGCACATACCCTGGGTTAGACCTGACTCACCTTAAACTAGTATGGATAATTTTTGCATTGAAGCCTTTCTGTTTAGGTTCCTCACAGATGAGCAATGCAGCTGAAACAACATCAGTGAGGCTGAACTGGATTTCTGCTCTAACAGTTGTCACCTTCCATGTACTCACCAAGTACATTTTTAAGCAATTGTGCAGCACTCCCTGAGGTTCATTAGCTGGCATTAACTGCACCAGGCAGCATTAGTGAACTTGAGATCCATGGCATTTGTTGGTGAAAAAAAAAAATTACTTCAGAACAGCAATGAGCTGGATCACAAGTTGTCTCTGAACTCTGAGTGAGCTGCAGTCATGGTGCACTGTTACTACAACAGTCCATACAGAAGGATGGGACCCAGTCAGTATTTTGAATTTAAGGAATATAGTATGAACACATGCAAGTCACAGAGTTACAAACAAGCTAACTTAGATTAGTTATTTAGCTGCTAATCAAGTCTCATTACTAGGGCTACACTACTGACAGCCCATGCACATCTGCTCAAGCCATGGCTACTGCTGCAAGTAGTTTTAGTCTCTTTCCATTTCCCTTTCAGAGATCTCCAAGTGAGGTATTCATTTGGAATTCTCACTGCAACATGCTATCAAATGGAAAATGAATTATGAAGATTAAGTCTTTACCCACACTCACATTTATAACACCTCAGTCATCACATGCTGGGTGAGACTCCAACTTCATCCTATGACAGTCCTCTCCTACTTCACCCAAACTGGAGGAAAACCAACCCCTTGTGGTCTTACATACAGATTACAAAGCAGCCTGACCTCCAGCTGCCATCTCAGTGCTACAGGACAGCCTCAACAGAGCAATTTTGGTCATTTTAAACCAAGTCTCCTCTGCAGCAGCGATAACTGCAAACCCCTAGTTTGCACTCACAGCATATGCTCTCTGGCGTGCAACGGCAGCGTGGGAGCTCCCCTTTGCCACTCACTTGGTGTGAATTTGATTTGCATCTCCCTTTCTGCACTGCCAGCTGCAGAGGAATTGGTATGAGTGATGGGAAGCATGGTGCTGGGAACCAATATCATCTTCTCTTTGCTTTCCAAAACTTACACACCTAGAGTGGTGATCTAGGCTCTGTCTATAAGCACAAGGAGAGGGGGAAAGCCAAGTTCCTCATTATCTCACCTACTGGTAAATAGTTGAGCTCCACTTCACCAAATTATTTACAGTAAAATTGTGACTGGCTGACAGTTTCCATGGAGCAGACTAATTTTTCCAGAGTATATTCTGTTGCCTAACACACTGCTATTCCTAACATCCAGAAATGACTTTGCTAGGAGCATTAAATGTCTTTCCACCCAGGCCATAAGATATTCCTTACAAACCACAGTCACGTCTTAATGGGATAAGAAAAGCACAGAATAAATGGGATGGCTACATAGCCAAAAAGTTGCATTTGAATTTCAGCAATTTGTTCTGCTCTCCATTTCCTGCTAGGAGAACAACAGGGAGGACCAACTGACCCAAAAAGTAAATCCCATTTCCTCATTTCCTGGGATGTAACTGTGAACTCCTCTCCATCTTCTTGCAGTGTTGCAAAGATGAGTGTTATCCTACAACACAGGGCATGCAGATCACACAGCCCCACCTCATTAACACAGACTCCCTGTATTTCGTATGCAGACTGCAGTTTCATTCTTTTGATACATCCTGTCTGGGTTTTTTTTTTCCCTAATGATAATTTCAACAGCTTGGTCTCTGTTTTCATCCTTAATTGCAACTTCTCATTTGCACAGTGACTTGTACTCAGAACCCACTTCGCTATGGCCTTTATTTTCCTTTATTGTCACTTACTTAAAATGAATTGATAAGCCAAGAATTTTATTTCCACTCTTGAAAGAATATTAAAAGGGACCATCTCTACACCACCATTTTTAGCATTGCATCTCTAAAACAGCATAATGAAAACAGCCTGCACCAGCAAGGAAAACTCAACAATGCCACTTCTCAAAGGACACAAATAAAGTCCAACTTGTAACAGGCACCAGCTCATGAGAGAAGAAACTCCACAACACTGCAGTACTTGCTTACCAAGTGAGAAACCGCCTAGCACTTCAATTTAAGAATGAGGACAGTTTAATTAATTGGCCCAGAAAGACCTCACAAACTCCTTGGTAAAAGACAAGCTGGCAAAAAACCTTCTCCTATGGAGTTCTCTTGCTAGATGGGCAGGTCTAACAGCATCAAATAAACAGCCAGGGAAAGAAACACACACAAAGTGAGATATAACACAAACAATACTCTGACCTCTCTGGAGTGTGCAGATACCAACCAACTTGTTCTTCTGCTGATACCACAAGTAAGAAGGCTCACCCAGCTCTCAAACTCTGAACAGTATGTGTTGTTTCTCTCACACAAAAATATAAACATTTTTTTTGACCATTCAGAATAAAGAACATAGCCACACATTTACAGCACCCAGTCAAAAAACTAAGAATTCAAAAGCCACACACAGAGAACAGAAATTACATATGTGTGACACTATCAGGTTATTTTTGCTAATACCCTTTAAAGTCTCAGCTACAACTCTACTTACAAAGCAGCCTCTAACAATTTTCCCCAAAAAGTCAAAAAAAAGCACAAAACCAGTTGTCATTTTTATAAACCAAAAGGTTCCATTTTCAATATTACTGTATCTATATGTTAAAGTAATAACAATGCTTATACATTAAGCTATCAGTCAGACAATAATTCACCAATTAATTATTATCATAGCAGATATCTTAGATTTGTCCTGCAGGTAGATGCTCAGTGTTTTGCAACATGAATGGGGGAAAAAAGGGAAAACCAAGAATATACTAAAACCAAAGCTATCTTTCAAATACTTAAACAAAAAGGACATGTTATTGCAAGTGCTACTGAAGAAAAGTGGCAATAAACTGTGGCCACAAGAACATGTGCACTTATCATGGCATTCCCTGAAAAAAGGGAACCATATGGAGGATCCAAACCAACCAGTATTATATGGGACAAAAGTACACACTGGAATTAGGGACCACAGTAGATCAGGATAAACACAGCAGGTACAGGTTGTCACAAGTCCACCAGTTATTTTCATTCCCTGACACAACTGGCCCCTATATCCACTGACAAGACTTAAAGGAGGAAGGAATTAAGCCCAACAAATCCCAAAAGTGAGTGTGACACAGATTTTTTTTTTTTTTTAAGTTCTTAACTAAAATTTCAGAGCTCCCTCCTCAGAAAACTGTAATCTACCACAGCTTGCTTTAAGTAGAGAAAGGATATAATGAAAACATGGCTCCATGTGACCAGTGCTGCATATCTAAAATGACTGTAGCTCTTCCATTAGCAAGAAATGCCCCATGACTTCTTGTTTATTATTGCAGCAAACGTTTGCTGCAATGTAAATGACATGGTGAACATACCACAGACAGAAAAACGACAGCTATTAACACCAAAAAAAACCAAACAGACTGGAAAAGCATTCTGACAAGGAGGAAACATTAAACCAGGTTTTTGTAGGACTTGCTAAATACAGAGGCTCATCATATTTCAGGCCATTTGTATTTAATTGTCCTTTCATCTGAAGAGTGATTGATATGAATGCACATCAGGAAGCAGATGAGTCAGATGTTCTGAAGAGGTCCAAATCAAGGACGCCCCACAAGACAAGAGCACTCCACATCTCACACAACTGACTCCCCCTACAGCCTGAAGTTTCTTTTCAATACCTCATCCTATTCCATGATGGTTATGCACCAAAGCATTGAGAAGAATATAAGAATTCAAAAAGTTTAGACACATGAAACTCTGGAAACCTGACTGTCCACACACTCTTTTTTAAAACTTTAAAGCCCCTGCCACAAAGAGTGCAAAAGACTGCATATTCTTATCTCTTCCCAAGTAGAGGTGGGCCCAAACCAGGACACCAGGAACATGTGGTGCCTCTTTACAGCTGAGGTGATTAGGGAAACCTGTCCCCATTTCTCATTTGGAGAAACTCTAGCTGAATAACTTTTCAATTCCTCAGTGCTCTGTGCAGTACTGTTGTGTCTGGGTGATGAGGGACACTTGCATGTGGAAGAGGAAGCTTCCTTTCCCTCCTAACCCTGCTCTCAGCCTTGGGGGAAGACATACTTAGATGAGGAGGTAAACATCTAAAACTCAGGCTTTTGTTCGGCCATTGTTTCTGTTGGAAGAAAAGAAGTCCTCATATCTTTCAGAATTCAGTGTTTCCAAATGAGTTTGTCAGAGGAAGTAAAATTCAGAGTGGAACAGGTCACTCACAACACTTAAAAACAGATGTTTTGGAGTGGTAGACAGACACAGGCATTATATTAATTTCAGCTCAAAGAAAGGAGAATCCCTGCTCTCTGGTGGAGAAGCAAGTAAGCCATGGGCATGGGGACAAGCAGCAGCACAGGAGGTTAAATCTACTGCACTGTCCTTGAGGTAAACTAGTATGCCTTTTATACTGTCCTCTAATCCTTAAGATTAATTTCTCCATTTTGGTTTTAACAATATTACCTGAAGTGCAGAGGCAATCAGTAGACCACAGCTTTGCCAAAAATTCAGTTGAATCATTAGAAGTGATTTCACAGCATGGCTTAGGTTGGAAGGGACCCTAGAGATCATCTAGTCCAACCTCCCTGCCATGGGCAGGGACATCTATTTGTGAAAACAGACAATGGATAAAAATCATTAGCTATAATCCTCAACTGTTAAACTGTCTCTCTGCATTAAACATGCAAATCAGAGTTGTTAATTCAAGGCAAAGAGAAAAGAGCTCATCTGCTCTGTATTCCTTTTAAGGCTGCCCTCAAATCAAACCTTGTCTCCATATGACAACAAATGGAAAAGGGGAAAGCTTGGGTGTAAACAAAAACTGACACTCTGCATAGACTACATACTGCAATTTACTGCACTTTTAAGTATAAATGCTAGCTCTGGCATTATTTTGAATCTCAAAGTGAAGCAATTTAGGCTCTATCTCCACTTTTCCCCTTCTCATCAACACAGCTCCTCCTAGGGTACAAATGATGCTAGCTGTTGATCATGCTCTTCTTAAATCATCTTCAGGCTGTTAGCTCTGCAAAGAATGATGCCTGCTCCAGAACACTGCCACTGCTAATCACTCAGGTCAGGTCTTTCATAGGTCTATAAGGAAGAACAGCACTGAGGGCAGCAGAATGAAGATGAGATTCGTTCTCTCTTTCATTTCAAGGAGTATATCTGAATGCATCCCATTCCTTCACCTTCATGGATCACTCATCCTTCCCCACACAAGTTTCCCTGTGCAAAAGCTGCAGCTGCCTTGGCTTTGCACTGCACAAGAAACAACAGAACTACATAGAGGCATTGCCCAAAGCACAGATGAAAACCAGTGTGAAACAGATTCGAGAATGGTGGCCTCATTAGATAAATAATGGCAAAAGCAGGGACACTCATCTCAAAGTAAGAAAGCTGCTTGAGACTCAGTGGAGTCAAGATGAACTAAAGAAATTATTCATTAGTGCAGCATCCTGGGCTCTGAAGCTCCACATCTGTGAATGTGCACAGAGAACAATGATGATGGGAAAGGGCAGAGGCTGACTCTTCTAACCAAAGCCTCCCCATGGGAGGCTACTGGAAGGCATATATGCAGTACATAAATTGAACATTAAGGTGACAACCTGTACTTACCCCTTGCATTTTGACTGCCAGCTGTCCCACAGGGAGATAGAAACCTTCTGACTGGTTATCTGCCCACGTGGGACCTGCACATTGCCTGCCAACAGGCCAATTGCCATATGTTGCCCCTCAGCCACTGAAATGCCAAGAAAACGGTGTGTGTGCAGTACAGGTTTCATGTTGTGTCAGACTACAGCAAACAACTTCAGTAAAGTTCTCTCTCTGACCATTTTTAGGATTTCATCTTAATAATTGCATTTTGTATCAAATTAGCTGTATGAAAAGAAAACCTGCAATACCACTCATGGATGTTATGAGGTAGAGAAATACTCATGATACGCTTAGATGATCTGAGCTAAAATCTGTGGTATTATTATTTATTGGCTAGAGAAAGGCCAGTGGTTAAACTGTTAGAGAGGGCTTCAGACAAAAGTAGCACTGTAGTCGGGCAGGGTCCCACCCCATCTGCTCAGCTGCACTGCAGGTGCAGCTACCTGCTGCACACAGTGACATCTGAGAGAACCTGGCTTCTGCTAATGGTAGCCCTGGTTCTACCAAGGGCAAAATCAGGTCCCAAATGCAAAAGCCTTTTAAGAAATTTGAAGTAATTGAATTGTATTAACTTCTGAGCTTACAGGAAGGGCAATGAGGTCTTGTGTTGCTGCATCTGCAAGGGTTCTATTAGGAAATTGTTCTGATTACTTTAATGCACACACACAAAAAAAACACCAACCTGGGGGAAAAAAAATGGTAATTTTCTTTACCTGAGATGCTCCATTTAGGCAAGGCACTGAAACAGGGATGTTACACAACAGCTCCAAGCATTGTTCAGATGCTGTGCACACCTCTTGCCCAGCAGGAACCACTGCATGTCGTCCAAGCTGCCCGTAGTCTGCTCTGCCCCAGGTGAATACCTTGCCAGTTTCTAAACACAAAACACATTTCAAGATTACTTATTCACTAGGTTCCTGGAACATCTGGATACCAATTCAAACCTAGAAAAATAGTTTAATGCATCTTATTTGAAGCTTCAAAAACATAGTAAAAACTTAGTTCTGGGAGCTGAAGGGAAAAAAACAAAACCAACCACACCACACCAATTGAACTAGCTGCAGACACACATGATGCACTTCCATGTAGTTACTGAAACTTAACTTGTTCTAGCAGGATAACGTCTGTTCGGTGGCTGGGGCTATAAATGAAACCACGTCAGTAAAGCTGCATAACCTGGACGTTCTGCGTATCAAGTACAGACCACTTCAGTTATACAAAGGACACATTTTTAGCTTTACAGAAGCACACACAAAGCAGCTTATTCTGAAACAGAAAAGATTCCTCTCTATTCCCAGTCTTGCCACAGAGACACCGATCGTATGTCCTGTATTTAACATGCAGTTTGTTTTCCTGCTAGGAGTTACCTTCTGTCACAGCTTCTGTCAGCAGAGGAGCAGCCCTCAGGACAGCACCTGGCTACTCACCACACCACCACAGCTGTCACCAGGCACTGTGTGCTGGTGACTGTCACCAGGGCTGATTTCACAGGAATCACGTTGGCCAAGGAAAGAGAACTTTAAATGCAATCTGCACTACATGGATCACCTTTCTCCCCACATATTATACCAGGTCCACTGCTGCAGGACTGACACCCAGAAGTCCATTCTCCAGTATGGATAAAATGCATACAGCAATGCTTTTTACCTTTAGTTCCCAGTATTTAAAACACAAAATAAATCATACTAAGTGACAGCTTTATTTTCTTAAAGAAGTAGCTACATCTGCAGGTAAGTGATGAAAAGCTGTTCCTTCTGGAATTCCTTGAGTTCAACTGAGGCTTGACAGCTTCGATTCCTGGAGTTATGTACACGCTTCAGCCAAGCCTCAAACTCTTCTGCAGAACTGAACTCAAGTCGTAAGCCAAATGATGTGAACTTAAGGAAAATACTTGAGGAATCAAGTCAAGCAAGTCAGCTTAAACACACCGTTGTCCCACTGTCAGGCAGTGCAGACATATCCCACGGAGGGGCTGGGAACAGCGGGTACCCGTCACTCCACCTACAGATGACAACTGAGGGTTTTCTTAACACAGACCTTTGGAAACCTGAGCACCTCCCTTTTCCTTTGGGTGCTGTTAAACTGTCTTGAAGGGGACACAGGTGGGCAGTGCTGGTTGGGGAAGTTGAAGCTGATAATGTATTGCACAAACAAACTGCAAATCTCTTAATTTTGTATATTTAAATACATGACAAGTATATGCATTTTCCTTGGAAATCTGCTAGCAGTGGTAGCTTTTACTCCAACCATTGCAAGCTTTTGAAATGCATTCTTTCAGTTCATTAAAAATGCTTCTCCTGAAATAACTGAGTGATAAAATTAGTCGTCCTCTCTCAAGGGCACAGACTTTCTTCCTTTGGAGCTCCCTAGCAGTTCAGGGAAAAATTGAAACCAGTCCTAAACGACTTTTGATATAAGTGAGGTCTTTCAATACAGTAGCTTCATTTTGTTAGGTTAAAGCATTAAAAGTTCTCTTAATGGACTTACCAGTATACTTTACAGAGATTAGCAAAACAGTTTGTAGCTTAAAACACATGCTTGTTCTGGAGGCAGTATATTTACTTTGCCATTTGTATAGATCTCTGCTAAAAACACCTGCAACTGCAAAAATGTTGCTGAAGACTCCTACATCAGTATGTTATATAGCAAATTTAAATGTAGACTAAGCTTCAGGTTTTACATTAGACCAAGTTGCTGCACCTATCCAGAAACCTATTATTGGACTGGAAAAGGACAGGTAGGCTGCTCTATCTTGTATGAACTGAAGGAATGGAAGCAGAGTTTCACAAAATTTAAAGCCAGAAAGAATTTCTGTAACATGTAGGTTCTGTAACATGTAGGTAGATCATTAATAAACCACAGGCTCTTGAGCCCTAGCCAGACACTGCTGTATTGATCCCAAGGACCATAGTTTAACTAAAGCATTTCAACTCTCAGAAGCCAAAAGCATCAAGGGCCACAGACAAAACCATCAGCAATCTGCAAGGCCTCTGGAAAGGCAAGCAGTGTGCATTTGATAATACAGACCCAGACAGTCTGCTGGACTGGACTGTACACAGGGACAGACTCTCAAGTCTGACTTGAGGGAAAAATAAAAACAAATCTTTCCCCAGGCAAATCTGGTGCTCTGTCTGGACCCAGAGATTAACAAGAAACATCCGTTGCTCATGTAACAAAAACATTCCTTTGCATCATCATATCAAGGCTCTCACAAGTGACCAGCAGAAACCAGGGAGCAGTGACACGATCAGCACCTCAATGACCAGCTGCTAGAGCAAGATCTGTGCAAAGCAGGCAATTCTCCTCCCCCAGCCAAGGGCCTGTGAGAGGCAGAGAAAGGTGCAGTGGTCTGCAGCTTCCCTGACTGCAAGATCAGGGCAAAACACCACAACCACCTACTCTGAAGTCAACCTCACCTGCATACTTAACCTGCCCCTATGAATTAAGGGCTAGCAAGTCCATCATCTGCAACAGGATTGTCTAACTGCAGCTGCCATCAGCTGCTTCTTGTGTGTTTATCAATGACTGGAGAAAGCCTCTCCCCACAATCTAGTATCTCTTCCACATGCCAGGGTCTGCAAAAGTTTAGTCTTTTCTTCTTCTGCTGTGGGTACTGGTCTCCTTAAGATTCACTCTGCAATTCTGTGATTGGATCAATTTTTCAGATCCTACATTGAAGTGTCAACAATAATACCAAATTGAAATGAAAGTAATAGAACTGGAAATAGTATAAACCCAGTGGTCTCTTTAGTCTTGCACAAAGGCTTTGAAGCATGTTCATCTCTATTATTACAAATTATTTCAGTAAATTCAGTGGAACTGAAGAATGCAAGTGTATACAAAGGATTAAAACCAAACAGCAATAATGCTTAGCTGCAACAAAACACCTTCCATCCATCCAATTTGCTTTCACTGGACAAGCAAGTACAGAATTACTTACACATGCAAAACCAAAAAAGAACCTCTAGAAGAACAAACTGTTCCTGTTTAGAAGCCAGAATAACTGCAATTAACTTTTTCCTTTTTACCACTATAAGGGAAACAGGTTTCAGGTGCTAGGCAAACATGGAGAACAACCATTAAAAAAAAATTAAAGCCAGATAAATAACTTTTGCTTTTAGGAAGAACTTCTTGAGTGCTCAGAGATTAGGCAAGTAACAAGTTCCTTCTTAGTGCTCATCAATTCGGTTCTCACTCCCAAGTGACAGAAATTCATACCCCAGACCTGCTCCTGTTTGGTGAGTGCTCCGCCTCCCATGCTCAGTCTCCTGCTAATGGTCACTCATTCCTATTTTTCAGCTGAATATATCTGCCTAGGAATCCTTTAAAAAAAAAATTTTAAAAAAATAAAAATCTGTCTTTTCTGTGGGAGAACCTAAAAGAAGCTGCTTTAGAAGCATCTTCTCTCTAAAATATTGATTATATTTTCAGCGAACAAACAAACAAAAAACTAAACCACAAATCCCCCCCATTAGTCTCAAGTGGAAATTTCAGGCTGAGGCAAACATCAATGCACGGAAAATTCCACCAAAAAGGTTAAAGTCTTGTCAAAGCCCTAAGCAAAATAAACCACTACGTTATGACAGAAGAATTAAGCAATTGTATCAAGAGGTATTGCTACTGTGCTGCTTATAATATAGATGGTATTTTAAAATGTTCTAAGAAAATTTGAGAAAAGACATTAGTCATACAGAGTAAGGAGGCTGCAGGATGAATTACTTAAGAATGAAGGGTGATGTAACAAGGAGTGTTGGTCTAATATTAGAATAGAACAGATTTTAATTAGAAGTCAAGAAAACATACAGAGTGATGAGTCAACTGGACAGAGAACATCAGCCATGGAAGTGGACGGGGCACCAGAAAATGAGGTATTTTGTACCAGGCTCTATACAGTAAGAACACACAAGAGGCAGGAAGTATTTCTACAACTTGTGTGAAAGAAAGAAGCATATAATGTTGGAAAGCTCTTTCAGTTCTTCTAACATCCTAACAATGCTTCCCAAGACTTGGATCTTCCCAGGTTCTGAGCATGGTGGCTCCAATTCCAAGAGGCACTTCAACTCCTCAGCTGCAAACATCCACATAGTCCCAGGTAACTTAATTGAAACTGCTCCTTATTTCAGCAGGCAAATGCTACATCAGATGAAGGTCAGAGGGTTCAATATCATTTGGAATTAAGGAGTAATAGATACAATTCATGCATCCTGTCTCATTCCAGTGTACAGACTGAATGAAATATACAGTAGAAGAGTTCAGAGACCTACAAAGACAGAGGTAAGATGTTCAGATGTTTAAAAGCTTCCCAACAGCCCCTCCAGTAAATAGTACAAACAGTATGCTACGTCATTTGAGGTTCTGCATGGCCATACAGACCTAGTTTCCTCCTGCTCTTTGGGCTGTAAGCACAGCAGTGTGCACCAGTACACACACAGCAGCAAATCACCTGAAACACGTGCTCATGGCCCTCACAGAATATGGATGATGGTATGTACATATCCCAGTGCTTGCAGCACTATACTCTCAATCCATGATCACAAAGGCTCCTCTGCACTTTCTTCACATCATCCTTCTGTCCTTATTCTATCAGAAAGCTTGGACAGTTGAGAATGGCCTCAAAACGACAAGTTCACAATGTCTGGAGTATTGCAAATCCAGAAACACTGCATAAAGCACTTCCAGTGGCTTCCTGCCCGACACCATAGCTCTTGCTGTGCTGCTGAGGCTGTAGAGCATGTCTTATTTTCCCTTTCAGCACTTGCTCAATCAATCTGCTCAGCTGCATAAGTATTTGGAGAGAACTGGCAATAAAAAACCCCTGCATTTTAGTTTTAAAATCAGGTTGGTTTCTGAATAAAACACAACAAATAGAAACATTAAAATTTACTTATTTTCCCTAGATTCAGATTCATCTTTATATTAGTTTTCCTGGTTTAAGATAATATCATGATTGCACAACTGTTATCTCCTTGAAGTCTCTATTCAGGATCCAGGCAAGCTTTGAACTATCATAAATACTAGATGAAAGAGTTCATCTAGGCTATCTCAATTCATGGTTGCATCAACAATTGCTTTGAAATGAACTCTCAATATTCACACTGAAAGCTTAATGTCATTCAGTCTTGAAATAGGAAGTTCTATATAAAATTCCTAATGCCTCCTTTCATACGAAAACTCACAGAAGTAGGTATTAAGAACTGACATTTAAAGGCTACCTCTGCCTCCTTCCTGCCCCAACACTGGGCAAGCCAATGCTTCTCCCACAACTACAGATCTCTGCTGTCCTCCAGGACAATCACTAACGTCCTTCAACCATTCTGAGACACTTCATCTACTTCAAAACAGCCTTCGTGCCAGGCAACCTCACACAAAAACATTCACCCATCCATCCACTCCTCCCTAATTTGTTCTTGGCTGGAGACAGCTTTAATGCAGCAGCTGCAAACCAGGCATCACTACCACAGCTACAGTTTAACACCTGTACCTGTGCGTGGTTTCTGTACACAGCAGCAGTATCTGCTCTGACAAAGCTTTAAACAGCCCCTTCAGCCTCTTATACAGGAGTTCAGTGTCCCAGAGACACCCACATCTTGTAACACATCTTCTTTCTATGACCTCCTTACAGACTTCTGCAACTTTACATAATAGGGCACACTCCTGATGGTTTTTTTTTTCCCCCGTATTCTTTTATAATAGCTATTAAAAATGCATCACTTGAACACAAATCTGTGTAGTATTGAGGCCATGCCTCTTCAGGAGAGTTCAGACAGAACAGCAAAAGTATTTCAGGGACATCAGCAATAGAAAACTAGAAACATTTCAATTGCCATATCCAGCCTCTGCATGCACAGGCTGCAATACACATCTGGTTCAGAACAGTCCGCCAAGCCAGCCAAAACAAGGGTTTGCAAGCATCCCATAAATAGGTCCAAACCTGCAACAAAAGGCCACAAGTGCCAAAGGAAGAGAACCTTAAGGGCATCATCAGCCCTCCTGCAATACCTACAGATTTGACAAGCTCCTCTACTCTTCAAGGGGGCCAAAAGTTTCCGCCATTCTGAGCTACATCAAACGTCCCCAAATCTGGTGACCAATTTGACCACAAGCATGAGGACAAGACTAACTAACAAGACACCTAGGAGATTTCACATCACTAGAATCAGTGGGTCATCTATGACCCAGAAAACAACTGGCTTCTCACTGTGACCCACTTTTATTGCTTAAAAAAAAAAAAAAATTAAGAAATCAACCCAGAAGACAATTATTCATCATCAAAGAAAATTCATCCAACCAGAAGGAACTCTGTTGCACAGCACTAACATAAACATATAAACCATAAGGGAACATCACCCAGTCTCCTTGAAGGACCTCCTGAAGATATCAAAACATTAAGCATCCAATGACTCATATGATAATCTGCTGGAATGGAAATTACCTGGCTAGGCAGGTAAAGCTGTGAGGACGTGAGAGACTCTCCATGAGAAGACATCGGGACTCTGACAGTCTTTTAACACAGACCAAAATGTTCAAAAAGCACAGACTGAGAATTCCTTAGGCAACAATTTACACCAAAACAGCTTGAGAAACTCTGGATCCAGGCAGTCATTCTCACCCCTACGTCACCAGCCTTCATTGTGCTTGAACAATTTGTGATGGGGATGGTAAACCAAGCCAAGATATTGATCTGGTTGAAAAACAGCCCTGGGAAATGGGAGCTTGGCAACAGCAAATCCTGGTGAAGGCAGTCCTGTACTAAGTCAATTCAATATTCTGTATGCTAGGCTAGAGAGAGCTTGTCATGGGAAACTGCAAGTTAGGTTTATCATGCACCTTCCCAACAGATCCATCTTTATCAGGACTGGCGACAGCACTAAACAGCTCAACAGCTTTGACTTTTACTCATTAAAAAGCAGGTATGCTTGTTCTTTTTTGCATCCACAGTTACACCTAGTTATGTCTCGACACAAGCAGTGCTCAGTTAATGGGATTATTTGCACACTTCATAGCATGCTTCACTGCTTTGAAAGATGGGACAAAAATAACTTCTGAGAATGGCAAATTTCAGGACTCTCCAGATACCTTGGAAATCCTGCCTCCGAGTTTGGGTTTTAGATGGAATAAAGGTTATTTTGCTTTTAGAGGAGAGATTGCAAACATGAGCCAGCAATGTGCCCTAGTAGCCAAGAAGGCCAATGGCCTCCTGGGGTGCATTAGAAAGGGTGTGGTTAGTCGGTCAAGAGAGGTTCTCCTCCCCCTCTATTCTGCATTGGTGAGACTGCATCTGGAATATTGTGTCCAGTTCTGGGCCCCTCAGTTCAAGAAGGACAGGGAGCTGCTGGAGAGAGTCCAGCGTAGGGCTACAAAGATGATGAGGGGAGTGGAGCATCTCCCTTATGAGGAAAGGCTGAGGGAGCTGGGTCTCTTTAGCCTGGAGGAAAGGAGACTGAGGGGTGACCTCATCAATGTTTACAAATATGTAAAGGGTGAGTGTCAGGAAGATGGAATTAAGCTTTTTTCAGTGATGACCTGTGATAGGACAAGGGGTAATGGGTGCAAATTGGAGCATAGGAGGTTCAAGGTGAATATCAGGAAAATTTTTTTACTGTGAGGGTGACAGAGCACTGGAACAGGCTGCCCAGAGAGGCTGTGGAGTCTCCTTCACTGGAGTCATTCAAACCCCGCCTGGACGCCTTCCTGTGTGATGTACTCTAGGTGACCCTGCTCTGGCAGGGGGGTTGGACTAGATGATCTTCCGAGGTCCCTTCCAACCCCTATGATTCTATGATTCTATGAAGTGCTATACAAAGCTCTGAATAAACTGAAAGAAAAATTCAAAATGTAAGAAGTTTAAATGCTTGTAAAGCAGCGTTCACACTCCTGGTATCAAACAAATATATGATCTCGGCTCGGAAAAGAAAATGCCAGAGGAGGTCATGAAGTCCATGTAATCATGAAACAAAGCTGGGGACGGGGCTTGGGGCAGGGGTAGATGTTAAAGCACCCATCACACTTTGCATTCATCTGCAAGATGAGAAAATTCCCTTCTCATTTCTCTCCACTCATGATTAGAGAGTCATGACTGCCTCACCAGCTGTGCCTCTGGCTCATTTTAAATTCAAACTACGATACATATCTCACTTTTAGACTTTTAATAGCAATGCCTTTAAATGCAGATTGCTGGCTAAATTTAGTTACATGATTAAAAACAAATCTAACTCATCTCTACCCAGCAAACAGAGCTGCTGCATTCAAGGTTCAATAAAGGACTTAACTCTTCATCTAAAAATGAAGTCCTAACAAAAAGAAGAAAAAGAAGAAAATCAAAGCAGAATTTAGCAATGCCTCTAAAAAATCAGGATGCATAAAACATTAACCAGTTATGGAAAACTATTTGCAAATGCATCATAGTATATCACAGGGTTTTTGTTCTGCACTTCTGCAAATAAATTCTGCACTATGCTACTACAGCAGTATGAGTCATACACTTTTACTGACATTCTATATTTATATCTCCATGCCCTTCTGCACTGTTACATGCTTCCTTCCACACAGACCTCCCTAACCTGGAATTTCCTCTCTTCTGCAGTTGACTCTCCTCCTCTAAAATGCCTCAGAAAACTGAGTAGTTTTTGGTTTTTTTTTTTCCAAGCACTTACTCAATTCTTTGTAGATACCATTTTGGAAAAGCAATACCCTTGAACTACTATAATACAAAGCATATGCTTTGATTTGTTCACAAATATTTTCTTGTGTCTTACTTCCTACTCTTTGTAAACAAACTGCTCAGGCATTAAGCCCTTTGAGGCAAGGTCCAGGTCTTGTTTCATTACTTAACACAACACACTGCTACAGAAGATCTTATGCAGAGATTACTAACTACAACAGATCCATGCTTTCTAGATCATTTTATGAACAGCATTACCTCTAGCTCAAATCTTGCAACCATCTGTGAATCTGCCTAATTTGGAGAACACAAGTGATCCTGCTACTCTCAATATTCCTTTGCCATCTGAGTCTGAGGAGAAGCAGGGAACTGTCTGTAAGAGGTAAACAAAGTGAAGGTAATTAAGTTCCCAGTGCTAGTATTTACTCTGTCAGAAGACTCCAGGGCATGCTGTGGAAAGAGACACAGAAATATCACAAGAAATGCTCTGGAATAGCAGTCTGAAAAACTGGGGCTTTTTGCTGTTGTCCAGAAGATGCATCCCCAAGAACAAATACTCAGATACTATTTGCATGGAGATTTCACTAGATAACAAGTCTCAGACATCCATGATCCTGAAAAGTAAGAGTCACAAGACCTACAAAGAAATAGGAAGCATTATAAAAATAGTGTTAGATGCCCCACCCTTCATTCCTGGGACTTGCTAAGTGGCTTTAACTTTCTCAGCAGCTCCAGAAGCAGCCAGGTTCTACTCCAAAGGCGTTCAACCTTAGTTATGTGCTGTTCTTAAGAATAAAGTACAACGAACAGAACAGTATCACAAAGCTAACGATGGCACCTCCAGACTCTCCCAGGAGATCACCCTGCTTGTTCACAGGCAGAACCATTAGAACAGCAACTACACCTGAGTAAGAGTGGGCTGTTCACCTCTGTGACAGCTGTAACTGCAGCGTTCTCACTGACCGGAGCAACAAAACAGCCTAAAAGAGGATGGGAAGGAAAATTCATGCCCTTTGAAGTCAAGAGATGAATAATGAGCAACGAAGTGAAGTATTCCCTCTGGAGTATTATCCCCATTTTTCCCTACCCAAAAGAAAGACAGAGTTTGAGTACAGAAAAAAAAATAAATAGAATCACAATATTCCACCTCCAACTATTGATGGGCAAGATGCTTAACATCAAGGAGACTGCAGGGAGAGAGGAGTCCAAGGTGTATATAGTTGTATAATGGTGTAAGTATTTAAATGTCATTTATGCCCCGAAAAAATTCCATCATCTACAAGAGCATACTATCCAGCAAACAGTTCCCTTTGACTCCTGCCTTCTTGTTCCAGGTCAGACCTCTAACTCATTAGAATTCACTTCAGAGACTGACGGTGGGATATTTTCAGCATTTCAGAGCCACAGGACACAGAGCACAAGGTAAAAGTTTAGATCTGGAAGTCTACAAATTTAGAAACATTTAGAAATACTACTACCTGTGTAAATATAATGCAAGTAAAGAAATCTGAAATTCCCTGTGACGAGGAAATTATACTAGTGAGATTTACTTCTGATGGTCACCAAATGAAGCATTAGCTGTCCACAACCACCTCTGTAGAACTACAGCATCTGTATCTGCCTGCAGTGCCAGCACATCTATGTTTCAGGATTATCTAATAACATACATGAGGAGGGGTGCAATCGTAAACATGGATGTGCTACTGCTGCCTGTTAAGAAAAGGGGGTTAGGTTCAAAAGTGAGAGAGGGGAGAAATGAGAAAATAACTTTTGTCTCTAGAAGTAAGGAGGGAACAGCAATTAAGAACAAAAAGCTCCTGGCTCTTCACAGCCCTCTTTTTCCTGACATTGAAAAGGATGTTGATCAAAAGCAACAGGACATTCCCATTCACACTTCACAGAATACAATGAATGGGACAGCTCGTAAAGATACCACCTGAGTCTTCTCCTGCTCTAAAGCAGGTGATAGAGTAATTTCTTTGCTCTGAAGTGAAAAGCTTAAAGATTGGACACTCAGAAAACAATTTTCCATGTCAAGTTTGTGTCTAAAGAGATCAGAGAGTGAGAGGGAAAAACAAGTGATCAGTTCATTCACTGCAAGGACTTGAATCCCAAGGGCATGGGGCGACCTGATTTTGACGAACACCGCTCCACCACGGCTCTGGTGGATTAGAGGAACTTTAAATAACCACCCTAGACTTTTAAATTGGGCACATCAGCAGTTTGTTATGTTTCAACTACCAGCTTCTGCCTGCGTGCATGCCTCCAATGTTTTGGGTTTGTTTGGTGGCTGGGTTTTTTTTTTTTCAAATCTTCAGCAAAGTAAGAAACCAAGAAGAGAGAAGCATAAAAGCATTTAATATCCTCCTTTGTACTCTGTGACTTGTCAGGATGATTCTTCAAACCAGATGAACTTCTAATAATCCACACCACCATACTTATATTGTCCCCACCACCTGACCTTCTCTTCTGGCAGTTTTACTGTCCAATTTCTTTTAAATGAACCGCTTCAGCTCTAGTCAAAGGACCTAAAACCCCAACACAAGTGTCAAAAAAAGCTTGCAAACTCCCCTTCAAAACTTCCCTCGGGGTAGGAATGAAATGTTTGCTCTTCAGTGCCACTGAGATGGAGCCTCACTTACCAAGAGCTTACTGCACAGCCACTAGAGACCAGCTCTGAGCCATGCCTCTCAGAGTAGGTACATCCAGTGCCTACAGATACCTCTTCCTGTTCACTGCATCTCCTCAAGTTTGTTGCTTTGGGCCTCTAGCTTTTGGTTGCAAGTTTCTCAAGGCAGTAGGTTAATCTTGCTGTGTGGTGCTAGTGCTGTCATAGTCTGTGCTTCCATGCATATAAATACTAAAAACAGAGTATCCAAAATATACTGCCAAAATGAAAATTGATCTGGACATTAACACCAACATAATTCAAAGTTAAACACAACCAATATACATTCCTACTACATAGTAGGAATTATTCATACAGTTTGGATTTCAACAATACTCATTAGCAAAGCAGTCTTTTTCATGGGCTATATTAAAAAATCATTAATCTTTTATTTAAGAAAATCAAGCCATAGAGCAGCACGGGGCAGGGGGGGTGGAATCAGAAAACTGATTTTGCTTAAGGAACACAAATGTTGAAGGATATTAGTTCCTAACTGTACTTGTGTATGTAGAAGATTCAAGTGCTAAAACATAAACGTCAGTCATGCTATTTTCAGAGCACTCAAAAATCCAGCTTAGTCAGCTGAATGTTACAAATACACATACATTAAAACTCCATGTACTAGAAAAGACCACACTTCACTTACTTTAAGACAGACATAAAACTTCATGTTACAACAGCACAGAGTCACAGTCATTCCTAGCAATCAAACACAGACAACATAACAATGGTGCACAGATGGCTAACTGATATTTTTCATCACAAATTTCCATTAGATCCTTTTATGGCTCCTCAAAACTGGAATAAATTAAGGAATAAAATCCACTGGTCTAGCTACCAAATAAAACAAGCCAACACATTCTCCTGGCAGATCTCATTGTATTTCCCAAATATCAAAGAAGAGGAAAAGCCCTTCTACATGACTACATATCTGGTACTGAAAACGCACAGCTGTTGATAGATCTCCTGTATCCTAGAGCACCTTACCTCAGACTCACTCTTTGAGAAGCACCTGAAGGTAACCACGAAAAGAACCAGCCAGATGGGCTTTGTGGGGTTCTCCCCATCTGCTATCGCTCCTCTCAAGGAACAAAGTCCCAAAAGGAACTGTTTTTCAGAAGCACTCAACTGCCACTAAGCTATTAAAAAGCACATCATCTATGTTCAAATACTAAGATTCATTAGTGAGCATTAAGCCTGAATAATTAATTACTAAACAGGAAATGTCATTCAAAGGTTATGGAAACAGATATTTAACAGTCTTAAAATGCTACTAAGGTTAAATGGGATTTCTAGATCAATGCAGGTACCTGCACAGATCATGTACACATGGGCAGCTTCTTGCAGAAGCTGAGCTTAACAATGCTTAGCTTAGTAAATTCTTAGCTTTAAATGCAGCTACCTGAACATGCAATCGCCATGCCTCTTGTATACATGTCCCAAGACCAACAGAACTAGGAGCATAGAGTTGATTTAAAGGCTAGGAGGCAGAAAGGAGGTGACTCAAGTTCTACAGTCTCTTGCTCAGCGTGTCAGAACAGCAACCAAACAGTGGTCTTGTGAGTTGCTTACTCTACATTTGGAGTTTTCTGTAGTAGCACCTATGAACTGGGAGGCAAGTTCCAACAGAGCAGTGAATTTTCACTTGGCTTTACCCTCTCTTCTTTTCAGCTTCAAATAGGTGAATTGACAGTCAACTAGTACAGTGTGAATGAAGAGATTTCAGAGTGATTCAGGAGAAATGATTAAAAAGAAAAAGAAAAATAGAAATAGTTTAATAAAAGAGCAAATGGCTCAGATAGTGCCAGCTACCCATACACAAAAGAACCAGAAAAGACAAGGACACACATGGTCAAATTCTTTCTATTCAAAGGAATTTTTTATCAGCTTTATACCACTGTTACACAATAGTTGTTAAAGGGGAAGTCTTTCCAAGAGCATTATCATCACTGCAATTTGCTTTAATGTAAAAACAATAAGAAAAAGTAAGAACCCAAGAGATACCTCATAGCCAACAACCCGCCCTTCTCAGCCCCCCCCAAAATTTGCTCCTCTTAAAAACTGGCTTTAGTAACATAGGATACTGAAAATAGAACCACCACCACATTTACAGGTTTCCTATATGCAAGCACCACAAGAAGGTATTTCCTATCACAAAAAGGAAGCTACTACTGCCAAGAGTCCAGGTGAAAGCCTTTCAGAAGAAACAGAACCCAGATTTGACCACACACCATAATCAGAAAAATTATTTTCTTTTCTAATAGGAATGGGAAGGAACACAGAAAAACAAAGCCACTGTCAAACAAGTAACTACTCTTTTGTCGTAAGCTAAGCCTGTCTTCAAAGAGCTAGGCATCAGAGGCTTTGCTTTTACCTTTTGCACTCTTTCATAAATTCAACTTAATCTACAGTTTTCAGCCTGTTCCTGGTATCCTTCACTGCTAAGTACTGTCCATGTGCTGTCAGTGAGGTCCCACTAGAACTTTCTTACCTCTAAACTCCCAAATACTTGCCAATGTATCTGACCTTGTTTATTACATTTGCTAAGTATATGGCTAGCCATAAACATCAGCAATCCAACCACAGAAACCAAAGAAAGCAAACAAAAAGGGAAAAGAAAAAAAAAGAGTAACGAATCCCTTACCTCACACACTAATGACCTGAACAAAATCTATACCACATCTACATTTTAAACGTTTTTTTTCTGAGAGCTTTCTAAAGATCAAAGTTCCCTCAAGTCAAGACAGACACTCCCATTACTTTGGTCGACGACAATCCCTATTGCCAAGAGCAGAAGAGAGGATATGGCACAAAAATAAGAGAGAAATTCAATATAATATAGTCCCTTTTCCCACATGTGTGGTCTATGTTAGAAAAGCCCCAGAGCGTAACGTTGTACAATGACTGAGTCATTCTCCAAACTCCTCCAATCATGAAGTACTTACTAAAATCCATCTGGACAGGGCTAAGCAAGCATGAAAGGAAGTCCCGGCCAGAAAGACCTGGATCGACCAGCCTTATGCACTCCCCCTTCTGCTGCAGCAGAGGCATTCTATAGGCTGCCACACACAAGCAGAGATGATTTGCAAAATTTTTCGTAGCCATTTTCCTCCTGTTTTACAATTCTTGCTAAAAACAGCCGACATTCATGATTTCAATTTAAGAAAAATCCATTTAAATCCTACTCTCCATAGAACACCTGAATCTTCACTTGCCCGTATACTCACAATATAGCTTACAAGGGGAATTTCAAATAAATATTGTTTCTTGGCCCTTAATGCTAATCACTGATATTTCTATTTTACAATTAAAAGCATCAATCAAAATTAGTAACAGTACAGCATCTTCCTGACACCCCCCTCTTGTCAGAAAAAAAAAAATATAACATGGTACGGCACACACAACCATTTACTGATCAACTAACAGGTACTAACAACAAGGAGAGGCAAATGAGGGACAGCAACCAAAGAAACAACACAATACTCAAAAGATGTTAGCAAATTTCTGTGAAAAATCTTTGCATATAAACAATCCTGAATACTTGATACTAACCTTCCATATTGTACCTTCGGTTCACAATGAGCCCAGCCTCCCTCCACAGCAAAAAAAACCACAAAGAATTTCTTTGAGACGTTTGCCAAAGTCATGTAGGAGTAACTCCCAGCAGGGAGCAGCAGAAATGGGAGTGTAGAATCACAAAGCAATACACACACACACTCTACCTTCCTAAGTTCAAAAAGAAAGCCGAGGAGTGATGCCAGCCCATGAAGCCAAAGAAAAGGCCAATCCCTTCTAGCTATTTATAGCTATCTAGAACTCAATTTCGTACAGTTTTGAAAATAAAATCTATCATGCTTTAATGTTCAGTGAGCTAAAAAGTCATTAACTTGGTAACAAAAGCTGATACCGTAAAGCGAGAAAAACCAAGAGACTGTATAAGCCACAGTCAGCCACAGGTTTTGTTTGTTCAGTTCTTGCTAAAGGAAGAACAAAATACATAAGAAACATATTTGTGTTGTAAGACAGAAGCACACAAGAGGGGCCGAGACACCCTCTCAGATATGACAGAAGATATGGCAGAAGGCTGCTGTTGTGCTGGTGAGCCATAGCTGCAGGAGACAATATCTGCTGTGCCTCAAGACTGCACACACAGATCCACCACTTACTGAGATCTATCTTCTGGCAGAAAATCTTCCTGAGTATCAGTGGCAATTTGGCAGTTAAAAGAACAATCTTCTTAGTAGCCCTGGCAAGATCCCACCCTCCCTAAAAGACAAGGTGTTGTAGGATTTGGCTGCTTAAGTCTCATTTGTAGAAATCTTCCATAAATAAACCGTAAATTTCAGTTCCTTGCTGCTTGAGGAAAGAATTCCTGTCAAAAGCCTGGGAACAGATAACAGCATGATACACCTCCTAAGCTGCTGAGGGATAAGGCCCTTCAGGTCACTAGCTCAGGTTTCCTGTGTTTCCTTAGTTTTTCCTATCCAGTATATTCTACTTTGGTTAATTCTTGATTTAGTCTAACAGACTGACCATCTCCCCAATCCCATGAACAAAATAGGGTCCTCAACAAGTGAAGTTAGGAGATCAACTCAAAACATCCCAGGCTTCAACCTCCATGGTACAAAGATAAGTACTAATATTTCCTCCAGGATGGGACACCTGCTCAACCCCAGTCTTGACTGCTAAGGCAAAGTAAAGCACAGCCTGTTCCACCAGGGCTCTCAGTTAAAATGAAGGTGTTGAGGCAGCCCAATAGCACCAAATCACAGAGAAGACAAAGGATCTCACTGTACCTTGCTGACAGCAAGAAGGTTAAACGTTCATAAATATTGGGTCAAGGAGGGTGTTGCACCCCAACTGCAGAACTCAATCTTTGCAAGAGTCTTCTGCTCCTCCTCCTGAGGAATGGCTGAATCTATACACACAAGGCCTCACAAAACTCTCAGATTTGGGGCTACAGAGACATAAGCTGGGCCACGCTTGAGTAAAAAGTAGGAAAAGCGATAGCAAGATTAGGAAAAGCGAGCTTCCAGAAACCAATAATGTCTTTCATTCCTGGCCATTTTTCCCAAGCACCTATAAAAGACTGATGCCATGGAATTTCCACAACTCAGAGTGAGGATGAGAGGGAAAGGAAGGTTTGTTCCCATCAGCAAAGGGGATTTAAAACAGTTCTTCCTTTATGCAAAGCAGACTTGAAGACCAAATGGCAACAACAGAAACCAACCCTGTTGGAGCAGAATTGTGGATTACTGAAGGAAACAGATGAACAGTGTGTGTGGAATCTGGACATCTGCCTTCAAAGCTCTCAGGAGGGCAGGATTAAGCTAAAAAGGAGCTCCTTCTAGTGAGGACAATCCACCCTCAAACAGGAAGGAAAAGGTACCACAGGGCTTCTCAAACTGCAGTACTTGAGAACAAATAGAAATGTTTGTGAAGCAATTCATTAGCTTTACTTTCTTGGTCAAAATTTTTGCATTAATGGGGTGATTCTTGACTGGAAAGAAACTTTCTGCCAAAAGAAAAGATTCCTTTCATACAAATTACTGAAGAAAAACCAATCCTGCACACTGATGTATTCACAGAAAGCAAACAGTAAATTGCCACAAATTTCTAGAACATTTTTAGTTTACACACACTTACTCAGCAGAGCTCAAGCACTTACCTATGTAATTCTATGGAAAAAAAAACAAAATCAATCCAATTCAGAATGTAAACTCAACACACATAAGATTAAGCTCTGGCAAACATCTTGAACTGACTTAAACACTGATTCCACACCTGTCAAATCTCAGGTGTACCCCCATACAAGGTCAAGTGAATGCTCATTTTTACTTTACATTTTTGCTCCCACAGATGTAGTTTCAATTATGAGTACCCATGGGGTGCAAACTTGCCACAATGTCACCCCAAATCCTGGAAGAGCTAGCACATTCCTTGTGCCCCAGCAGGCTGCCAGACAGGAATAGACTTCTTAGGTAACACATCACACAGCTCCCACCAACCCCTACTTCAGTGGATTGTACAAACTTCATTTAAAAATAATTATCGTGGAAGTTGAAACAGCAAAGAGAGATGGATGTGTGACAGAACAAGGAGCCAGCTTTGAAGATAATACAAAAAATAAGGCAACTTCCATACGAATCTAGAATCTTTAACCCTGTTCTTGCACATTAAATTTCCCAACAGATCCCATATTAACTTCTGCAAAGCTTTAACTCCTGAATTTTGTTTGGCAAGCTCACGCATTTGTTTTGCTCCCCTTTCCATGCTCTATGCTCCATAACCAAATGCAAGACTACAGCACAGGCCTTGAAGCTTTAAAATTTGCCAGCCAAAACTAGACACCTCTAAAGTCCTTTTTTTTAATGTACCCAGAAGTTCCACTATCAGTCAGATTGTGACATGTGTGTTGTAAACCAACCATATCACCAGTGCAAACTCAGAAAGAGACCACTGAAAACACAATACACCCACGAAAAACTTACTGTGTGGCCTAGTTGGTCTTTCCCAAGTTTCAGTTTTCATGGTCCAAAGTTACATTCTGCTCATTCTAACTTGAGCCATTTTGAAACTTAGCAGACCATGAGTGCTCCTAAAAACCTCTAGAGCAAATATATAATGTGCCACAAGGGCTTAACGCTGGCAACGTTTTCCTGTTAGATTTCATTTGTGATCTCAGTTCAGCCTTCTCCTCATCTCTCTTGTTCACTTCAACACTTTTCTCTTTTGTCTTAATCTGGAGTCTAAGCACTGGAACAAACTATCAACAGCAGTGGCAATGCTTCCACTCACTCTAAGTATCCTAGCAGAGCTGCCAGACCCACTTGGACCCATGTCAAAAGAATACTGGCCCACTTGTCTTTGTGTAAGTGCAAACCAGGAAACTACAGTGGTTCCAGTGGCACTCTAATTCAGTAGCTGGACCTGCAACCCTGCATCTTAGAAAAAAAAAACACAACAAACCCTACCATCAAGTGAATGTCTTCTAGAGGTTACATTTCTGTCAAGCAAAAACCACTGGGCTTAACACTGGGGCAAAGAGGTGGAGTTCAGCAACATACTTTGGAATAACTCAGGTCCCCCCAACTTCAGCTATTTCTGCTTTAAGGTCTATGCATCTTCAACCAGCATTCCCTGTTGCTTTCTCCTACTGTGCACAACAGTGACAGCAAGGAACATAAGAGGGTTTGTACTCTGAAGCATTAGCTCCTGTTGCTTCATAACATCAAGCTACAGCATTTGTAAGGAGGTAAGAAGAACCATGCACCACAGAACCAAGACCATAAAAAAGCAATTGCATTTACCAGATTTTAGCTAGAGTTGACTTTGGACAAAGGCTTTTCTTCCCTAAAAGCTAATTTTGCAGGTTCTGCTTCAAAGGGATTCAGGGGTTCCTACCAATTTTCAGGTTTACAATTTAGCTGTTTCTAGTATTTCACCTGTTTTCCCTGAACCCAGCATCTTACCAAATGAAATACAGCTACTTGTCAGTGGCTCCAGTTTCAAACTGTTTGGCTGTCAGCTACAGTGGCTAAAAAAAGGAGAGTCCCCAGGTGCCTTATCACAGAAAAGCATCAAAAAAATAAAAATCAGTATTTGCTGTCTTAGAGAGGTGCTGAGGTTCCTACCAATTTTCAGGTTTACAATTTAGCTGTTTCTAGTATTTCACCTGTTTTCCCTGAACCCAGCATCTTACCAAATGAAATACAGCTACTTGTCAGTGGCTCCAGTTTCAAACTGTTTGGCTGTCAGCTACAGTGGCTAAAAAAAGGAGAGTCCCCAGGTGCCTTATCACAGACAAGCATTAAAAAATAAAAATGAGTATTTGCTGTCTTAGGTGCTGAAAAAGTTGCAGGAAGTGAAGTGTGCCTTGCAGCACGAGGAAGGCTGCATGATTCAAAAGCACTCTGGAGAGGACCTCTAGTGGGCTGGCACTGCACGGCCGGGTGCCGGGAGCGAGGGCATCCCGCCGCAGCTCCCTGCAGTCACCCCTCACCACGGCACCCCCAGCAAAGCCTGACAGCTCTGCCCAGTGCCTGCAGCAGAGAGCACGTGCAGCTACAGTGGTAAGCCCCCACAGCAGCTCCCTTGGTCGCCTTCAGTGTTCAGAAGGACACAAGGAAGAACAGGGCTCTGTTTTACCA
Organism: Merops nubicus; assembly: GCF_000691845.1. Classification (NCBI taxonomy): domain Eukaryota; kingdom Metazoa; phylum Chordata; class Aves; order Coraciiformes; family Meropidae; genus Merops; species Merops nubicus. The sequence continues at coordinate 16,150 of NW_008619470.1, read as the reverse complement.
TGTAGGTCACTAATACGTCAGATCTTTTCAGTGGTTTTATGTGGCCTAAAATGACATGACATCAAGGGGCATTCAAAGACACACAAATTCAGATGCACATTTGGAATGAGGATTCAGTATATTATCAGACTGTATAGATGCATTTTTGTTCTTCCAAGACTTTTTAGCTGTAAGCAGTTTTGCATAGGCAGCAAAAATACCATTTTAACTGCATTTTTAAGGTAAATCCTGGGTGAAAGAGCTTGGAATTCTTCATTTGAGCTCAAACAAGGCATAATTTCACGTGACAGCACATGAAAAAACAGATTAGTGAATGTATTCAAGAGAATACTTAGATAATAAACCAGGCCAGATTAAGAAAGCTTATTTATTAAGTATCCCAGTTAAAAAGAAAATAACTTGGTTTGAATTGAAGTTGATGATTCACCTCTAAGTCTTTTAAAGACTCTTTCTTGCTATATTTAGGTTTGCCTTGAAGTCAGATCAGTTCAATCATTTCCCAAAGCAGTCTCATTTACATTTTCAGCATTATGGGCCACAACTTAGCTCTCTTCCAAATGATCTAAGCAGTAACCTCTCCTTCAGCAGTCACCCTCACAGGGTTTGCTTGAGGACCACACATTCAAGCTGACATTGTTCAACAGAGCGATGCAAGACAGCTGCTCGTTACCATTCACAAATAACATCACCTATACTGCAGTGGTGCTCCTGGTGCCAGTAAGCAGAGTGCTGGGCAGGAAACAAACCATTCTACAGAGTGGTTGCCTGAAGAGTATAACACTTGCACTGGGAGTCCAAGGCCAGAAGAATGCACCTGCTCTGTCCTTCACGCACAGCAATAACAGTACTGCCCTGTCATAATTGAAAAGCATGTCTGAAAGTCACTCAATACAAGCATTCATGCAGAAAATAACTAAACCAAAGTCACTAAGAAGTTCATATCTTACCATCAGAGACCTGATCAGAAAGCAACTGAGGTCACTCAACCTTAACCTTTTTAGAACAACCATCATTTAGTAAGACCATCATTAGTAGCAGAACAATTTAACTCATTTTGAAAGAGTACTAGTGGTGCTACAAAGCTTAAGTGTGTCCTGTCCTCTGCAGGAATCTGTGAACAAGGCAGACAAAGAAGCAGTTGTCCATCTTGAAGGATTTTGTGAGTTATTTTACAGTTAAGATCACATGCAATGGCAATAGTCCAAAAGACACCTCTGTGATTAAAAAGAGTAAGTCACTGGACCTGATAAGGATCAGTTAAGGGTCAGCATGAAAACCACATCTTCCTAGGAAAACATTCTTTAATGTCTTAAGTCAAGCAATTCATTTCTGAAGAATTAACTTCTTGAATTTTAACTGCTTTACAACAGAAACAACAGCAACAGAAAAGAGTTGACAAAACTCTAAAGGGAGTTGAGAGGAAACAGGACTTTCAAAATCATTGCTGAATGAGGTAGAAAATGTATGAAAGAGATGTGGGTATTACAATGATCACAGGTGCAACTAAAATCCCCTTTGGGGACAGAGTGGGGAAGAAAAGTAAAGTGGGTTTTGCTTTAGTTTACAATGCAAAATCTTGCCAATAGCACAAAGGCAAAACAATGTGAGCCTTTTAAAAAAGGTTAGTTTATGTAAGAGGGAAAGTTTAATAGAGAATGATAAAATATTTATGTTGTGTTCCTCCTCCTCTGATAACAAAGCTGGTAACTTGCTTGGACTCACTTTAGAAGCATCAAACCACTGCATCCATGCAACTGCCCACTGTTCTCCAGATGGCTGCTTTTAAGAACATCACTGCCTCATTCACTTTGCAGTACTCCCATATCCTGCCATCAGGCTCTGCTCCTCTGGCAGAAAAAGATCAAAATGTCATTCTGTAATGGCAGAGTTTGTGAATTTATGCACCAGCAGTGTCCAGCTTTTGTCCACCCAGTTTCTTCCTGTGTCTTTCCAATGAGAAAAGCTTTAATTTACCATCAAAACAGCTGCAATTAGGAATGTTTTATTATTACTACTCTGACCAGGATTAATGTCCTGAGGAAAAAAAAAAAATCCAAACAGAACTCTAAGTATTTTAATGGCCTCTTAAAATTCTGCTACCTTCTGTGGAAAACACAACACTAGACTTCAGATACAGTAACATAAACTAGTAAATTTTGCATCATGGTGAGACTACTAATTATAAAAAAAAAAAAAAAAAAAATTTACTCTTTCACTCAGCAAAATCTCTATACAGTAAAATGTCTTTCTAAATATGTTCCTACCTTCCATAATGAACAGAAGGAAGCATCATACAACACTATCCTTTCCTTCCATTTTCCCATGTCCAAAAATCACTCTAATTTGCTTTCTTTCCACTAATTGTGTGGAGAGTAAAGTGAGAAGGAATTGTTTTTATCAGTGCTCTCCAAAGTGGAGTACATGCAGCCCAGGGGATGTGCAAGACAATCCACAGGAGGGATCAATTATGATTTAATTTATTATTAAATTAAATTTTAAGTTAATAATACATTCATAATAGTGTTATTAATATTTTAAGTAGTTTCTATTTCACCTTCACCTCATCCTTTTAAAAACTACTTTTGTACATGTTTTATAGTTTACATAACATATTACAGTAATATATGTCTATAATTTATTTATAAATAAATAAGTATAAATATATCAGGGGTACATGCTCAAAACAATTTTAACTGATAAGGGTGGGCAGTCAAAATTTGGTGGCCACTGGTTTCTGTGACTTCAGCACCAGGGAATTGAAGCAGCATTTCCTCCTTTGCTTGAAGGAGATGAAAATAACAGAGGAATAACTGCATGCAGGGAAAAGTTTTCAAGGGGGCTGCATTTTTCAGTTACTTTAAACAGTTAAGTGCTTAGCTCACACTATGCTTAGTAGTTAAGTAACATTTGAAAACCCCATGAGATTCTGATTGGTATGTAGAGGCTGCCAAAGGCCATTTAAAAATGTGATTCTAGATAATTTAGGTTCAGGTCCATTGACTTTTAAATAGATTTAAAATCCTGAATACATAAAATTCAGCTTCAGCAATAACTTATGCCACTGCATCCCTTGGCCAGTTTTCTAATGCAGATGTAAAAAAAGTCAGACTGTTTTTATTTAAATTCCTTTAAAATATTCACAAAAACAAAATATCCCTTCTAGTCACTTGACACATTTATCTTTCCTTATTAAAAATCACCTAAAATATTCCCTTCATTTCTGCAAGGGCCATGGATAACTATCAGCTAAGTGAAACACTGAAGTTACTAAAACTTTGGTGAAGTTGTACCATGGAGGGTATGCATTATGAAGAAATTGGGAAGGCAAACCATGTTCACAAGATTCTTTTTAAAAATCAGATTCCCCCAGCTAATGTCTATTTTTCTACCATTTCTGTTCCACTGAGAGTGACATTAAACACTTTACTGAAGAACTATACATTTTGAGATACATTTCTTTCCTCCACTTGCAAAGTTACCAGGCAGCACGCAGCACTGATTACAGCTCTGAAATTTTCCACATAGCAGCCTCTAAAAAATCAAACATTTATTTTAGATAGCTAAGAGAGCAGCTAGAGTAATGCAGGTTTTTTACATGACATCTCTGGTACTTTGATGTCAAACAATGACCGCTATAACACAGAACACTTAACCAATTTGTTTTTCTAGTCATGCATCACATCCTTCCCAATTCTAGCACCAACAGCTCACAGTATATGGTAATTAAAACAGACAATTTTCTCCAAGAGCAAGGGACACTACTGCATAGCTGTTGCAGGATTTACAGCACCAATTTAACAGAACACTTAAGTACAAGCTGACCTTTGGGCACATATGAATTCCACTGAAATAAAACTACCCATGCTGAAGGCTGAGCATTCCTTGAACCAGTACCCATCATTACAGAACCCAGCAAATATCAATAACCAGTCTCTGGCCCATTCTGCACCGTTCCTAACAGGCTGCATCCCGACAGATTAACAGGCTCTTCAGCCTCCAATGTGACTCTAGGAAAAACACTTCCATCTGCTCTTCATTTCCTCACCTGGCAGTTCATACAAGGCAAAAGCAGAAGTGCACATATGCTTCCCCTGCACTATAACTCTGGCTGCTCTATTTCTTCCACAGAAGACTTTCATCTGCTTGTTAGTCTGAACTATCATATCACGCTGTGCAATAGGAGAAGCAAACAGCACACGCCACTCACGTGTGAATGCCACAAAACAGTTTCAGATGACTGTCTTACCTTTCCATCTCATCCACCTTTCTCTCCTGCCTTTGTGTTTCACAACAGAGCAACAATACAAGTGTGTTCAGATGACCATCAGATCAACTGTCCTCAGGGGAAAGCCTCCCAGGAAGGTACAGCTTCAACATTAAATCTTATTTCCTTTCATCTTCAGGGGGTGCTCTTCAAGTCTAACATCACCTCTTTTTACCCACCTTTTCTAAACATTTCTGGGTTCAACCATAAACACACACACACACAAGCCAGCTTATTTTAATTTATTGACTTTCTTCTGAACACATGAGTTTATTTGTCCCTAAGACACTCTACTTAAGACAGCAGCACAAATAGCTAGGATTACTCTTGAATTACAGCTTAGTGCTGTTGTGCAAATCCAAGTAATTTATTTCACTTACTGCAATGAGACCAGGTCTTCTCAAATGGGATGGCTCTTGGCTATGCCTGTTGTCAAGATCCCCAGCTACCACCCAGGTAACCTGGCAATGGTACATATCTGTGCCCCCATGACTTTCAAACAGACACTTGTCCAGGAATATCTTCCCCTCTCCCTAACTCCTGAGCCCTGAATGAGAGTTTTGCCCCTATCTTCCTGCCAAATGTAGTCACATATTTTGGAAGCCGCAGCCATATTTTCCTACCTCTCTATTTTCTGAAACAAGTTCTCCACCAAACTCTTTTTTCTCTGAAGAAGATGTCATAACTCACCCAGCTAAATGAACTTTAGAAGCTCACATATATATATATACACACTTGTATACTAGTAACCCAATGAAGCAGAGGCTGCATCCCTCTTGTGTGTACAAGCAGGTGGTACTGCACTTATGAAGAAGCTAGGCCCATCAATCTAGGAGCACAGTAACACTTCAGGGACAGGAGCCAAAGGGTTTCTGTCGTCATTATTTTCAAGAGACAACCACTGCTCAGGTGCAACTGTGAAACTCTGCATCCAACCATTATCACAAAGAAAAAACATTGCCAGCTAAGACAATTTACTGGCTTGCTGCCTTATATTACTGCTTGTGAGATACCCTACCTGTTTGTGTCACCAAGTGGGTCCAGCCACTCCAAACTGCTTCAATCTTTTCATGTGAGAAAAACTGAGGCTCAAGCTTCTTAGGCTCAGCAAGAAAGATCTCTTTGCTCACCAGCTGCCCGTGTTTGTTGCTACCCCAGACATACAGGTGTCCTTCATCTACAACAGACAAAGAAGTCAAATTTGTTGAAAGTCATATACACAGAACACCACCAAATAACAGGCTCTGTCTCAACTCAGAGATGCTGAGGAAAGGACAAGGTTCCATTCAGTTCACATTTTCACTGTATGCTTTTTCCTACCATTCTTTACCACAAGTGCACACACAGTAACTAGGATATCAGAAACACCTGCAAGGCCCTTAACAGCACAGCCTGTTTTCTGAGCATTACACCAACTCCCTGAAACAACAACAGCTTTCAGCTCAAACTGCCTAGACCTCACTTCTATTGTGAGCCTCTCAAAGAAGACAGAGAGATGTCTAACAAAAATTTGCCTTTGCTGTAGACAACTAACCACAGTACTCAACTTTTGTGAGAGGGAAAAAAAAAAAAAAAAAATTTAAAATCAAAGCATGTTTGGGACACTGGCTGAGCTGTCCCTCCCAGTCCATGCTGGTTTTGCAGGCCAGCTTTTACATCCACCCCAAAGCTTTCATTCAGACCCATAAATAACTTCCTGAATTGCGGCAAATAAGTCAACTCCCCTCTAGCACCTCTGACTCTTTCAAAGCCTGGCTGGCTGCTCCTGCTCTGCAATACAGCCTCCAAGTCTCTCTTCAAGACCTACACACTCCAAGCTCTGCTCACAACTTTCTCACCTTCTTCAGCTTGAGCAAGTTCCATAAATTCCCCAAAGCAGGGACAGTCAAATGCTCCTTGTCTCACCTTGCTGTCACTGGAACCAGACACACAGCTATGAACATACAACTAAAGCAGGTACCACGCATCACAAGGCAAAATTAAAACATTATCATGCCTCAAAACAACACCAGACAACTAGTGAGTCTTGTGTAAGTAATCACTTGTCTTCCCTAGCCCTTCTCTAGAATAAGCATTTGTGCAAGCACACGCTCCAGAACTCCACCCACAGGGATAATTATATTTTCAGAAACATCCACATTGCTTCCTATGTTTCACCAGAGCAAGCTGGAGTTGCTGTTGTCAATTGGTTGTTAAGCTGTGAACAAGATGATAGTTCAGATGAGTCCTGCAGATATTACAATATCCTTAGTCTCACCTCTCCAGTATGAGATCATCCTGCCCAGGTTCTAGCCCTCCACGTTACAAAATACAACTGACAAGAACCACTTCACAGAACACGAGCTGCATCAGGCCTCCTGCAGCCCTTGGCCACCCTGTACAAACTGCAAGTGTAAGAAATAAATCCTGCACACATGAAGGACGAGACCGTGGGCCCAGAAACACTGGAAGCTGTATCAGTTCCAACATGGCATTGTTTGCAGCACACCTCCACAACACTCAGGGCTTCTGGAAGTCTGAGGTTAGCACTAAATCTTTACAAGCAGCATAACAGAAGTCTTTCAGAAGGGTGGGGAAAATGCATGACTTTGGCTACTATATGTTTAATGATATCAGTTGGTAACAGTAACAGAAAGAACCAGGCAAGAGAATTCCACCATACTACTGCTGGTGGAAAAAAAGAGAAAGAACAGCAGGAAGCCAGTAGTTGCCAACTTACACAGTATTGACAGTCACCTGCAGGGCTTCCCCCATCCCTCATTGAAACAACACAACTAAAAAGGAAAAACAAATCAAGCAATTGTTTCATTCAAGTTTTCCACTAAAATTGATAAATTCCTTCCCAGACTGAAGTACATACACCTTCTGGAGAGAAAAAAGGTGATGGAAACCAAAGAAAACCACTATGGTCATTGGTGTTTCCCCACCTCACACACTGCCTGTCACCCCCTTTACTCCTCCCGAAGCTGCGTCTGCTTTCTAGTGGGAAATGTCACATGCTCAACCCTCACCTCATTTCTTGAGCAGGGACACTAAGACTTAGCACCATACTCCCATCACTGGAGCATTCAGGCAGTCTGGATACAGGCAGACTACCATCCTCCCTTTAGAGGACCCACCATTCCTGTTTGCAACAACCCACTTCAACAGTAGTGTCAAAAACCCCCGAGTGCAGGTGTTCGGTGTCCTGCCAGCAGGTGGCTCACGAAACAGAGCCAGAGAAAACTGCATCAGTTTGAGAGGCTCCTATTCCCCATCTAAATACTGCATCCCGCAGTAGTATCTTCACTGTTTCAAGTACTTTTAAAACACAAACTATTTTAAGTGAAAATGAGTACCTTGCAGGATGAAGGGTAGCAACAGCATCACGTTATGAAAGCCTCTGGCACCTACTTTGTTAATCTTTGTTAATCCCCCTGCTGCCAAACAGACTGTTCTGTTACATAAAAAGCAAAAGCATGAAAGAATAACCTGTTCACTGTTTAATGCAGAGTGCTAATTAGCCCAAGTAGATTCTGTTTGTCCTTGCAGTTGTTCTTCAATAATCACACAAACACTTTGCATCTCAGAATTCAAAATAATTTACATCTTGGAACATCTCCCCATACAACTAAATCTCTATAGAACGGCATAAGAAAAACTCAAGTGCTCCTTTAATGATGACAGAGGTACCAGATGGCTGCATATTTACTCAGAACTTGTTCCTATAAAGTTTGGCAAAGACTTGTCTTCATAAGGTTCAATATAATTCTGACACTTCAGAACTGTAAGATTACAGCATGAAAAGCTCTTCTGATTCTCCTTGCTCACAGAAAAAAAAAAAAAGTGGTTATTAGACTTTCATTACTGGATATTTAATACTTCAGCATGGGAGCACTGCCTAAGGATCAGAGAACAAATGGCAGACATTGTGGAAGGACTTAAGTGACTAAAGCAACTTCCTACTGCTTTAAATACACCTCATGCTCTTACAGTGCCTCACCCAGACCTGCACAGCCATATCAGAGCCACCTAGATAGCTGCAGAGCACCTCCCTGTACAGCACAACCCTTTGTCTCCACAGACAGGGCTGCACTGCTTCCAGCACTCAACCATCCAGAGGTACCCAGTGAGGCATCATGCTGCAGAGCTCCAGAGACTTACCCAACCATGTGCTTCTACAAAGCCCTTCCAGTTTCTAACCATTAAGAGCCCAGACACTTGCCTATGACTAAGAGTGAAGTCACAACTGACCCCAAGAAGTAAACCACATAGAATTAATGGAATTCAAAATATGAATCCAGCTCTAAAGGAGAGCTCTCAGAATCCAAAACAATTATTACAAAATAATTAACCAGCACTAATTAGGTCAGATCAAATTTTACCAGTCTAATAAAAACTGACAAATGTTTCCAAAAGAAAAAAAAACCTTCATAGGCTGAGACAAGGACTTTCCCTTCTGTAATTAAGGCTTACCTGTGAGTGACACTGAATGATAGGAGCCTGCAGCAACCGTCTTCACCTTGACATCTTCCAGGCCTAGAGAAAAATTAGT
>NW_008619470.1:5521-7321 GCF_000691845.1 Merops nubicus | reverse complement strand
TTCAGCAGGTATCATTTCATGCATAAACATGTGTGCAAGTGTAGTAGGACCATGGTGATGAACCCTGTAACAAAAGCCTCTGCCTTTCAGCCACTGACACTGCAAGACTCACTGTCATTTTCCCCCACAGATTATGACTGTGTACATCCATTCTCTTCTTCAGATTCTCCACTACACACTTATAATACCAAGTGACTTTATAATAAGAGGATGCTACATATCACACCAAATTATATTTCTGCTCTGTCCAGTTTTACAAAGGAATCAGCATCCTGAGTTACCTGTTACTTGGCAGGGCTCCTTGGCTGTCAGGAAGAGGGGGAGGGTTTTCCCTTGGCTTGCACGCCTGGCCCGAGCTGCCATGCCAGTCCCCCACTGAAGCACCACACCGCTCTCTGTCCAGAGTGAACACAGGAGAGATGAGAACACATTAATGAGTTAAGTGGTGTGTGTGGTTAATCAATTTTAGAGGTACATTTGCTTCATTTTCAAATTACATTTCTAAAGACTGTTGTGCCAAAAACATGCAGATAACCCTGGTGAAGTCATCAAGCAAACAGCTGTAGTCTCATTATAGGGGTAAGAAAACTAAGAAGACACTAAGCAACCTGTCTCAGCCCTGAGGCCTGTATAAGGACACTATTGAGGAGTAGGTAACTGAAATCCCTTACTGTAACACCTCAGGAATGGATACAATTTATTAATATAAGTTCCTTGCACTTTCTCTGCTCTTTCCTTCTCTTCATGCTAATTTGTCCAGTTTGAGGGAGTAAAGTCACTTGTCTTCTCCTCAGGAGCTCTCAGAGACTTGATGCAGCTCTGAGTCAAGATGTTAATTGAATGCAGAGCTCAGGGACGCTTAATTCCCAGTGTTCATAAAAGCATCAGAGATCCCACTCTTCTTCCAAGCACCACCTTTCCATCTTCAGCTAGACTCCACTACCTGGAATCCATACTAAAGTTCATGAAAAACTAAACCAAATAACATGTTCCTCAATTTTAACACATCTATGCCAATTGGAAGGTTTTGTTTTCTACAGTTATTCTGTGAACAAACTCCAAGTCTCTAAGAACAGCAGGACAAATATTTAGGTGTTATGACCCTCCCAAGTACACACACAGCAGACAATGGGAGAAAGTCAGAGGAACAGATTTCCAAAGGTGAGTGAAATTAACTCTGAGCAGATCCTTTTCCTCCTTGCCCCTATAAAAGTTTCATTCTTGTGATTTTTCCAAGTGTCAGTTTTAACAACATCATTAAAAAGCTGCATTTCATGTGCAGTTCCACTTCAAAACATCTTACACAAACCTAAATCCATTATTTTGCACATGATAATAAATTAAAAATCCTAAGAAGATCTTTTAATTGACCAGAAAGACTTTTTACAGCAAAATGCTCCTTGCATGTTTTGTTTCAGAGTGGGAGAAAAGAAATCAATGTTTTTCACCCATCAGAAAATTAACTTGTTAATGAACTCTCACATTCTTCAACACAAATTTCCAGGAATATGTTTCTAGCACGTTTCTCATTCATGTTAATTTGTACCAAAGTCTTAGTATAAGACTTTCAGGAGTATTTTCTCTGTCATCAAAATGCTCCTTGCATGTTTTGTTTCAGAGTGGGAGAAAAGAAATCAATGTTTTTCACCCATCAGAAAATTAACTTGTTAATGAACTCTCACATTCTTCAACACAAATTTCCAGGAATATGTTTCTAGCACGTTTCTCATTCATGTTAATTTGTACCAAAGTCTTAGTATAAGACTTTCAGGAGTATTTTCTCTGTCATATTTAAAATAA
>NW_008619470.1:0-5504 GCF_000691845.1 Merops nubicus | reverse complement strand
CCTCCTTCTCCTTGCCATCAGAACTGCATTGCATTTGTTACTGAAATGTTAAAATTACGACCTATTTACCTGTAGCAGCAAGGGCATGTCTCAGTCCTGCAGCAATATCCAACACCATCTCTTTCAGAGACTACTCAAATAAAAGGAAAAATTTTAGTTGCTTTTTGAGTTTAGTGCCTCTAAAAGCAAAGTACACCAAACAGAAGTGGGACACTGTAAAATAGTTCTTGCAATTCCAGCCTGAGTGTCACAATGCCTATCAACATTTTATATCACAAGGGAAGTCAATTTTAGCCAACAAAACATAGTGGGAACATATTAAAAAAAAAAAAAATCAAGTGAAGCAAGTGGTTGTGCAGCTTTGTGGCAATAAATAAAAAGCCACAGTCAGAATTTTCACATGAAACAAAGAACCCTGGTGATACAAATACCTTTATTTCTTTATTTTAACTCAACCTTCCTCAAGAATGACACCAAAACCTCCATGGCAAATACCAGTGGCAGCAATAACTAATCAGCAGTAGTAAGTTCCACCAAGCTGTTCAGTCTTACCAAGTCCAGCAATCACAAACAACACCAGTGACAGCACCACCTCCACCACCAGGAAGATCTCCTGACACCACCACACTAAGGAGGACTATACCAAATTACACGTCCACAGAAGTTTGCACAAGGTACTTCAGCTCTGGCACTTCTCCACTTCTGAGCACTCTGCTGATTTATTATTTTTCTCACAGACATAACACTATTTAACAGACGTCATCAAGCCCAAACATTTAGCAGGATACAAACCAAAAGAAAATATTTCAGATGGTCTGTATGGCCAGGGAGACAGATTCAGATTAGCACTGTCTGTGCTCCCATTTTCAAGGCACCACTCTGGAATGATGCTCCCAGGGAACATGAAGGCTACAGAAACATCAGGTGGGTTAACCCACACTCACTAGGGCTACCAAGGGGATCATCTGGCTGCCTCCTACATTGCAACAGCAACAAAGGGGTATTTGACACAAGCCATGAGGCTACATCCTTGTATGAGAATCCTTCCTGCTCTGAAGTTATTGCTTTCATTAGACATGAGAGGTCACGTGGATGGAGAAGAATTTCATTAGTGCTCTCCAAATAAACTACAGTGTAAATTAGGGATTAATTAGAACTCCTTTGAGAAATTTCATTGAACTGTTAGACTTATAGCCAACAACAGAAAAGCTTTTCTGATGTTACAGAAGTCTCAGTACCTACTGAGCAATTAAAAGCAATTAATTTGGAGCTACTCCAAGCTCCCCACTTGCACTCAGGAGCACCTCACCTACAAATATCACCACAGACTACCACATGATTTACAGGTACAACATCAGTCAGAGTCCAGCCTTCAGCATTTACAACTGAAGGTACTGGACAACAGAGAAATTGTTACTCACTTTTCCATCCTACTTCCTTGGAAGCTGAAATTGTTTGGTAAATATTGGAACTTAGATAAGAAGCCAGTCAATGTACTTGTCAATTCCTTTACATGCAAAAGTAAAAACCATTTTAATTTTATAACTTTTGAGATTAAAGTTTATTCTCTCAGTCTGGTTTTCCTGCAGCTACATGCTTTCTCACAGTATCATTATTTTGGGGGTGACACAGTTTATTTATATCTAAGGTACAGTCTATATTTGGGGGGAAGAAGCTCTGACAGTTATAAGTAACTGCTGAAACAACAGTAAGCACAAGCCTCCAACAAGGGACAGTCAAGGCACATACCCCTGACAGAGCAAAACGTATCTAGTCTCTCACAAACTTGAAGCAAAACTTCAGCTGGAATAAATTTACAGTTTCGCTACCTTTAGTATCACTTTACATCATCTGAGCATCAGACATTCTGCACAGGTTTTCAGAATACATAATGAAACATTCTATTCCCTAGTGAAAGAGACAACTGTCTGTTAAGAAGTGGGCAACTTCTTGATACAACAAGAAAAGCAGCCTTAGCTTCTCATTTCTGGGTCAATGACCATCTCTGCTCCTTCACTTTTTAAGTTTACTATAGGCTCTCAGAAAAAAAAAAAATAATTGTTGAAGAATCTGGCTTAAAGCTCACTCAGAGCAGATGACCTTTGTAAGTTACTGGAAGCAATACAAAGTTCAGAGCTCTCAAGCACAATTCATTTCAAATCCTTACCTCGATCCTCTGTGGAATCAAGCATGGACCTGAAATTTGAGGAATCCCTAATTGTCCAAAAGAGTTGGACCCACAGGACAGCACGAGACCAGATCCTGCAAAATAAAGTATTAGAGCCCAATCAGAAAATCCATCAGTAAGCAAAGCAGTGTAACATTCCAACAAGCAAAATATCACACTCAAGTAGCTCAAAAAAGGACCTAGCATGTTGCTGAGGCCACAGGCTTCTGGTCTCACACACCATGTTCAGTTCAGGGCTCAAGTTTACTGGGATGCAAAGAACATGGAGTGAGTTACTTTGCAAGGCAAGTAACTTAAAACCTGTGTTTTAGCAATAGCAATGTGGAACTTTCAGTGTGTTCTCTACATTAAGATATTTCTTCAGCTCTTAGAGAGACAGATTTACCTACTAATATGATTGTAAAATCCCAGCCACAGGCAACTCGTTTTACACCAAAGCCAGCCAGGGCAGTGCACAAAGTAAACTGCAGCACATCCTCTGTGTGATTCAGTCCCAACTGCCCATCTTTGTTGTGGCCACATACAAAGAGTTCTCCTGCACCTGGAAAAAAAAGAAAACAAAAAAAATCCTGTGCCACGTCACAGATTAGAATGATAAGCATACATCCATGAGTTCCTGGGACAAATAAGGACAGTGATCATGCATCATTTTAGGCACTGCAATCAAGCAAAAAGAAAGAAAATTTTCTGACACATCAGAAACACCTCTGCATAAGTACATCTATGGAGAGGTGGGTTTGTCAAGAGAGACAATCCCTGCACTAAGACAAGCACCTCTCACTAAGATGCATGACAAACTTCTCACATTCACATGTCTGCACCCCTTCTTTCCATAATCAGCTGCAGCATACAGCAGAACCTTTCAAAGAGCTGATGCCACCTTCTGCTCCTTACCTTAAAACTTCTCAAGACTGAATAACCTCCCACTTGACGCCTCCCTCCACCTTCTCATCCTCAACTCAGCAAAACTGGCTGCTTTGTATGAAAAGCCTTTACATGAAACAGGTTAAGAAACAGTCCTCACATAGCTGTAAAGTAACCACAGAAGATAAACAAACCAGGAATTTCCACAATTTCCAAAAAATTTTGAGTTAATCGCAACAGGAGGAACCGGTTTTGCAGCTAAGACTTGTACTTGCTCAGGAACAGAAGCCGCAGAGAGGTGGCAGCACCAAACCAACATGGAAACAGGAAAAAAAAAAAAGAGTTCAGAAGTCACTGAACCCGGCAGGGCAATGTTTTTACCAGTGATAACTGCAGAATGTCCCCCTCCTCCAGCAATGCTCCTCATGTCTTGACATTTGCAGGAAACATCTTTCAGTGACTGAGGTACCAGCACATCCTCTTTATGACCAAGCCCAAGTTGTCCGTAGCTGTTTGCACCCTTCAAATATATGAAGAAAAATAACATTTAAAAAAAAATTAAAATATACACAGCTGCTCATAAAAGTGAATAAGCCTATCAGGGACATGTCACAGGTTAACCTGCCAGTCTTTGCTCCTGAAAATCCCCCAGAATGGTGATCTTCATTCCTACTGCTGTCACACAGGAGCCCCAGAATTACAGACCAGGATCATTCCAAATTTTCTGTCATTAAGGCTGTCCTTGCAACTCCAGTATTTTAAGAAACATACTGGAGTACATTCTGGTAAGACTGTAACCACAGGCTAACAGTTCCTAAGCAGGAAAGCCTTATTATGGGCTGGAACACCTCTCCTACAAGGACAGGCTGCAAGTTGGGGTTGTTCAGCCTGGAGAAGGCTCTGGAGAAACCATATTGTGGCCTTCCAGTATCTGAAAGCAGCCTACAAGAAAGATGGGGAAGGACTTTTTACAAGGACTTGGTAGTGATAGGATGAGGCATAATGGCTTAAGACTGGAAGAGGGTGGATTCAGATTAGAAATTAGGAAGAAGTTCTTCACTGTGAGGGTGGTGAGACACTTGCACAGGTTGCCCAGGGAAGCTGTGGATGCTCCATCCCTGGAAGTGTTCAGGCCAGGGTGGATGGGGCTTTGAAGAACCTAGTCCCGTGTGAGGTGTCCCTGCCCATGATAAGGGAGGCTGGAACTAGGTGATCTTTAAGGTTCCTTTCAACCCAAACCATTCCATGAGTCTATAATTCTGTTATCAGGATGATTAGTGCCTGTTGAATTTTAATGCTAATGATTTTAATTTTAATGATTTCCACTCATCACTAACATTTTATTCATGCCAATGCTTTCTGGCAGTCCACCTCCAAAACTCTATCAGGAAGAATTGCCACATTGTTGTGGAACAACAAGTAAAGTAAGTAAAGCAGAAACACATCCCTCACTAACTATGTCTTCTAACTTAAAGCTATCAAAACGAAAATATACCAATTATGAACTTGTAAGTACCAAATTATAACCACTGAATGAATCACAAAAAGCAACTACTGACAACACAGTGACGTGTCAGGGAATTGCTTACCCAATTCAAGCCCTGTTAAGCATCCAACAGTCTGACCAGCAGCCTTCATTCATAAAGTGGATTCAGTAACTCCCCCAGCCCACACTGCAGCAACAGCAACACTCAGCACCCACACTGCTCCCAGATGGTGACCCCCAGGGAAGGGAAGGCTTTTGGTACTTCACCCATGCCTCCCTCCCCTATTTGCCCTCCTCTTGCCCCACACCCTCCCAAGGACACAGGACCTGGCATAGCTTAAAAGGACATATAAAATAAACATTTTGTGCCTACAGGAAGAGCAAGCAACATTTTAGGCAAAAGCATCAGGCTGCTCACCTCAGCCCATAGCTAACAGGTGGATGTCAGGGTTCGATCTCAACAGGCCGATCAGGTTGTTGTCTCACAGTCCTACTAGTGGTACACAGTTTTACTGCGTGTTATGATTTAGCAGTCATAGTTCTTTTTAGAGGGCGCATCACAAGCTCTCATTTTAGCCTACAACTTGTAATGAATTTTCAAGACTTCAAAACCTGGGAAGCTGGGATAAGGTGCAGAAAGAAGGCAGGTTCCTGAGGAACCGAGCGCCGCACGCGTCGGTCCCAGCCCGTGGGGCCTGTGCCCCGTCTGCCTCCACTGACCCTGGCCAGCCTGACGGGCGGTCCCCAAACACGGCTGGCGAGCGCAGACCCAGCTAGCGAGGCACGGACACCCACTTAACGGCTCTGGGACCTCCTGTGTCATCAGCTGAAATCACAGTTCTGATGAACCACCACCACAAACAAGCAAAGAAACAGTCTCGTTTCTCCCGGGGAGCTCAGGACCGGCCCCCAGGCCGCACGCTCCGAGCGGAACGCGGCTCCCCCGCCGCCCGCAGGACGCCCGGG
>NW_008619469.1:0-18852 GCF_000691845.1 Merops nubicus | reverse complement strand
ATCATTCTAGTGGCCCTTCTCTGGACAGTCTGCTACATGTTTGCTTAGAAGCTAGCTAGCAGTAAAGAAAAAGAACAAAAGCCAGACTCATGAAAAGAAGAGCTGTACACAGCTTAAGGTCCTACACAGGTTAGAGGCCCCACCTGAAGGACAGAGGGACAGTGAGCACTCAGCAGAATTCGGGCTACTAAAATTTGTCTGAGCAGCACAGAAGACATAAAACTCTTTCTTCCAATAGCTGGGCCTTTCTGACTGACTAGTGTAAAAATTCCTTATTGGAACTTTGTTGTTGACAATTAAAATCAAGTTTAAGGGTTGCCTAATGTTTGCCATGTTTTTCTTCTGGAAAAAACAAGCTTCTAACAACCCAAGAGACATCATTACCCATACCTTCTTACTTGATACTCGCACACAATTATTTTAGAGCCATCTGAAATACATGTCAAATTCATTAATCTCAGTAAAAACACTTTCAGTGTTCTTGGTAAGAAGCATTAACAAGCATGACAGACTCTACTAGGCTTTTCATGCCAAAATTATGCAAATTTTCTTAAATAGTCATGATAATCAGCCTAAAATCCACCATGATGTTGAAGTTATAGTACTAAAATTCTCATTTGTCTTAACATCAGGATTGTATGATAGCAAATATTTCTGTACTATGCAGTATATTGCCAGCTGAGAATCCTGGAGTATCTAGTGTCAAACATCTGTTACCAGCTCGGCAGTAAAACATGACACAATGTATTATAACACTTCCAAAGAGGCAGCTGTGATCCACTGTGTCAAAAACTCCATTCAGGCAGCCTGTCAAGGTGTGCGAGGTCTCTGATCTTTGATACATTTGAAAGTATTATCAGAGCTGCTCATCTATGAAGATGGAAATTAGCTTGAACAACTGAAAACTTTTACTGTGTTGTTAAATCACTATGCTGAATAAACAATGTAGAAAGGTATGAATATCCAAAAGTTGGAAGAAAAATAATACAGAAAGGTTTGTCTATAAAAAGAATAAATAAATTATATGTATAGTAAAAGTATCTTTGTGATGCTTATGATGGATTTTCTTTAGTCATTTAGGAAAAGAGAAAACAAGGAAAACAAAGGATGAAGTCGCCATAAAGTCAAGGCATCCTCAAACACAAAAAAATACTTTTCTCCCAAGTAATCTGCAGTTTAGGAAGGTAAGTGATGTCTAATGCTCTCATACTGTACAGTATAACCATTCTTGAGTGACTGATAAGGAAAGGGATTTCTGATGGATTAGCTAGGTGTGCTGTGGCTTGATAGAATGAAAAGATAAAATGAAAGATTATATAATGTGGGACACAGCACTCAGTGAGAAGATTTACTAAGAACAAGGTAACATAGAAAAGCACTTGCACTTACATTTGGAGAACAAAGAATAAAACTGCGAATTATTTACAGTTCTTTTTTTACATTTAAAAGAACACTCTGTATGATTCTATCTTAAGTTAGTCTTCATCTTTCAGTAAATGCTGTCTTGTAATTGTATTAACATTTTTGCACAGAAGAGTTCTTCATAAGAAAATTTACAGATTTATCTTAATTCTAGCATTATTAGTCCATGACATGAACACAAAAAAAATTAATACCTCCTTTTTTCCAATATACCCTGGAGATGGGCTGCATCTACACTTACCTCTCAGGCTCTGAGATGCCATCCCTTGACTTGCTGTAATATTTTCTGTGATTACATATAGCTCCTTCCAAAACAGTAGCACATGTTCACTGAGGGATTCTATTCTCTACTGACAACACTGTGAACACATCTGTTCTCACAGTATACTCAGTGAAATAACACAGAAGCTTTTGGAAAGTGATACTAAGATATTGCATATGACAACCAGCAAAAATAAACAAACACCAACTGTGGAAAGGAAGGAACGTAAAAAAAAGCCATTATTTTAAATACAGACAAGAGTTAGAAACTGATCTAAGTATTTGCAACTATGAACAAAGAAAGAATCAAAAAATGAAAGAGGAAAAGAGGCAACAGTCAAGTAAAGGGACATTTTGTAATTTAAGATTTGAGCTTCTCAAACACAACAAATACAAGCACAATTACTGCTCTTACTCTGTGCCCTACCACTTGCTCCATCTCTTGCTACAACTCCACCTGTCTTCTTTTTTGGCTCAAGTCACACTGTTTATTGAAATAAATTTGCTTCTTCACAAATTACTTCTTCCCAGTATTTTCCATACTACAGGATAACATTTACCAAGATGCTAATAGCTTTCTTTTGCTTACGTTGAAAGGATTTTTTCCACCCTTTGATCTCTCCATAGAGTTCTGTACATAGTTCACACCTTTTTGCCCTCTCTCTCTTCTGAGTTCATAAGGACCCTTATAAAAATAGTTCTTCCCCATAGTGAAATATTCATTTTTCATTACATTACCTGGTGCTTTTTGAAGATTTCCACAGAGCCCTTCATGTCCTTCTTGTCAGTATTCTTTAAAGTCTTCTCCAAATTACTCTCACAATACTTCCATCTGCAAACTCATATGAACTTCTCTATCAGCAAACTAAGATTTCTCCATCTTCCTAGTCCTGCTTGGTGATTGACTTATTCCCCCCCCACTTCTCCAAATTACTCTCACAATACTTCCATCTGCAAACTCATATGAACTTCTCTATCAGCAAACTCTAAGATTTCTCCATCTTCCTAGTCCTACTTGGTGATTGACTTATTCCCCCCCCCATAATGCCTAGCATATTATCATAAAAAAAGCTTTTTGCCCATTATTTCTGTACTCTCTTACACTTGATAAATTTGTTACTGACTCAGTTGCTAAACACCACAAACTCAAGCGTCCAGTTTGTAATCCTGACACTGCCTTTCACTCAGCCATAATTTTTAAAATTCTACCAGCTGATAATTTTCTTCCTCATGTCATAGTCTTCTCCCATTTTCAGCATTAATACTACACTGTTTTGATTGCTAATTGTATTAGTACTGCTTTTCCTCATTTCTGAGAACAGATAGCTTGACGTTCACTGATCCCACAACGATTTGGAAAGTAGAACTATCTTTCACATCATCGTTATACATAAAAATCATACACCACATCAGATGATGGTTCTGTTTCATACCAAGAAAGACAACAGCACTGCAAAACCAAAAGCTGAATTGGCATATAATATACAAGAGCATACAGAAAAATACTCCCATTTTCTCAAATAGGGACATTTATGCTATTACTTAGTTGAATAGTTAAGAAAGAGGTCGTTAGCCATAATTCTCCTGGTTTTGCCAGCTAACCTTGTATTCAAGTGTTCTTAATATATTAAGGATGATGCATAGGCGTCAATACTTCAACATATTCTCAAAACACCAGAGAACCACCATAACAGCCAAAAAGTGCAATTTTTCTTTTGCACTATTGAAGCAGTTGTGCCCTGATTCTGTTCAGAAACAGTCTTTTCTTTCTAACATTTTCAGAAAATATGAAATAAATTTAATTTGGTTACTTAATTTTTGTAATTGAATATTGGTATCTCCAACAAAGCAGCTGCAGATATACAGGGAGAGGATAAAGTAATAGAGTGTAATGAAGTGAAATCATATGATGAGGACATCCTATTACAGTTATGTGAGATTTCCACAATGTTTATCTCCATTTTAATTACAATATTGCTTCCTTTAATACTCAGAGCAAGGACAAACTAATTCCATAGTTGATTCCTATTCTGATTGTTTCCTGTTACTCTGAGAAGGAGAATTGCCAAGAATAGTCAAGGTCTATGTTTGCTAAACAACAGTAAAATCTACTTAAAAGCTTCTGTGATATTTTCAGCTAAACTTGAATCCTGTAAATCAGGAGTTCCATTCAACAGCATGAAGCTATACAGGTATACAGCTGCACAGACATAGGAACAAAATTGCATAGAGATATTTTAGTGAATACCAAGCACATCAGTTTTGTGAAGTTTTAATCTTGTATACAAGACCATCAACCAGTCCTACTGCTTGTTCTCACTCATACTGGTAGGGATGTCTGTGGTCACTTCCTTACTGTCTAAAGGGGGGGCTTTGAGGAAAACAAAGATAGTGCAGGAAGGTCATAGCAAGCCATTTTCCTTAACAAATCACACTATTTACATGGAATGATGGAATGAAGCTTTCTTAAAAGTAACTGCTAATCACTTTTGAGATGAAGAAGATTCAGATATATTCACACTACAGAATATAAATGGTTTGCTTAAGAAAAATTAATAATCCAACATTGTTATTATTTTCCCACATGCTCAAGGGGTGCACATATCTGTACATACAATCTAATTCACACACACATACATGTGCATATACAGAAGTATTTAGAATTAAATGATTGAACTTAAACACTCCTGAAAGCTCAGATTAAAAAATTATATGAGTGTCATCATTATCAGATGTTACATGCTAAGGCTAAAAGCATGTTAACTGTTTTTTTAAACTTTAAAAGATTACCGAACACATGTCCATGCTCAAAGACAATGCTAAATGGACCAGTTGAATTTGATCTAAAAATTATTAACAAAATTGGTTTTAAACTACTTAATTACTATTAAGATTAAAGAAAATGCTCTCAGCAAAGGCTTAACAATCATAAAACAAATTAGCTTTTACTCTCCCCTCAAACAAAAAAAAAAAAAAAGACTTAGAGCTACTGTAGCATTCCTTAATTGATTGCAAATTTAAAAGGACCTCTGCATGGTTCTGTTTTGTACTCACGGTAGACAAAGAATGAGTAAACATTTATCCAAAACAAAAGAAAATGTTTCACATGAGAAGCAATGTACCACTAGCAGGAAAGGGATATATGACTGAGAACTCCACTCCTTAATTTTTTAAAATAACACTGCAGCAATTTTTCAGCTTGAGAATTTTCCATGTCATATAAAAAACGGCATTTACTAAACTAATGTTTTCAAATGGAATATGAAATTAACGAGAAATAATTGGAATACTTTTGATCACTAGAAATATCAGTTCCCTCTCCTTTTTCTCTTCAGCATTTCTAGTTTGTTGATGAACCAACCGTGTTTGGCATAATTAACACTAAGATCTTCAGAACTCAATGACTGAAAATAATTGCTTCTCTCCTTTCTTTCCTGAGTACGCTGAAGCCCAACCTAAAGATTTAGAGCTGACTGGACAAATATAAAGGATGTCAGAAACAGTGACCGCTGACATGCCATTCAAGGCACATGGAAGAGAGTTCAGGCTTGAATGCCTCTAAACTGCTCATTGGTAAGATCAGCTATCAGTGAGACACAGTGTAAGTCAGCACAATTCAGTGAGCCTGCTATGACCTTAAAATCATTGCTCCTGGGGCATGTTCATCCACCAATTAGTTTATACGCTCACTGGAAATCCATTGCTCAGTAAATGCACTGGTCTCTCATTCCACGGTGTTGATGAAGTGTGTGTGATGGCTTTCTCTTCACAACTTGACCCCTAAAGCTGACCCATCTGGAACTGAAGTATTCATGCCACTTGAGCACATCCTTGGTTATCACAGAGTCTGATATTTTCTTTAAAACCACCGTTACTCACTTTTTTTTTTTCATCTTAGTTAAAAATGTTTTGCAACCAACAAAATGCAGAGAAGGTTTTAGGGGGAAGAAATTTAGGACATAGTATGCTGAAGTACATATGTAAAGGGAACTTAGGTAAAACATGATTTCTGCTAAAACTAGTATGAAAACTGTAAATCCTATTCTGCTCAGAGCCCATATGTTAATTCATTGCAGTACATAACTTTTCCTATGAATGCCATAAAAATTTTAACAAAAAAAAAAATAAACAAAAACCCCACATTCACAGCAGGATTATAGCTATCATCACAGCATGGTAAGAGAGAATTTTCTTTTAGACATTTAAAGAAAAGACTTATGACATCTATTTTAATACTATGTAGTTAGAAGTACAGTGAACATTGTGTTCTCTTTGTAGAATACTCTTATCTTACTCCAGGTCTCCAAGTGCATTATGACCCCACTTCCACCGAATTACAAACTACAAATTAACAAATTTCTAAAAGATAAACAAATAAAACTAAGCAAATTCCTTCACTAGGCTTATTCCACAGTCTGGGATTAATTTTCATACCAGCCACTATCAGGGCTTAGTACTAACAATATGAAGAATAATGGCTCACTTAATAGAGCACAGTAGAAAAAAGAAAGCTACTGGGTTACACTATGTTCCATCTTGATGTTCTCCAGTGAAGAAAAAAAAAAGATGATTATGAATACATTTTGTCAAAAAGTGGCTGTACTGTTTTGAGTTTTTTTTTTTTAAGATATATTTTTCAGCTTTTGATGAAATTCAGAAATCAATGTGCCTTTTCTTCTACAAGAGTGGGGATTTTGTAGGTAGAGGTAAGGATAGATCTTCTTTCCATTTACATGTCCCCTACTTCTTTCAGTGAGTAAATAGAAAGGGAAGAAAAGAATAAATAGAATACTATATTTACAAATATTTTTTAATAAAAATAACCCCAAAGTTATTAATGATTTTCTGGAAAACAAGAACCTTTAGCAATAAGACATGTTAAGCAACCTGAATGTAATTTTTGTTGTTCTTAGTAATGAGTTTATGTTCAGCTGCAAGAGAAACCTCTGCTCTTGTAATAGAAAGTGCTGAGACTTAGCAAACAATATGCCTGAATTTTAAAACTATATTAATAAAACAAAAAAATAATTATGGATATATTATATAGGTGAAGGATAAGCTATCTTGCTAAATTTTAAATGCTGTGATAGAAAAAGGTTTGTAATAGCATCTATTCTTATTTAAATACCTGGCAAAAATGTAAAATTACTAAGGGTAAAAAGTATACTAACAAAACCCAAAAAAAGGTAAAATGGCCTCTGATCATGAAATAATTAAAAAAAAACCCAAAGGCAAAAGAAAGAGGTAGAAAAATTCTAATTAGAATTAAGATGCTCATTTTAGTTAGATAATTAACTATGGGAAAGATCTGTATAGCAAGATAGCTGATATCCATCTCTTTGAGCCTTTAAATAAAAATTATGCATCTTTCTAAAAGCTGTATGGCAATTCAACAAGAAGTTCTGTATTTAACAAAAGCATCATTAAGGGCTCAAACTCTGAATCAAATAAGTGCATCATAGCCAGTTCCCTAATATCACCTGAGTCATGGTAACATCCTGGGACAAAGTAAAATTTGTCTGACCACAGTATCTTGGGTTATCATAAGTTTGAAACTTAAGTCAAATTCTCTGACTTGTGTAAGACACATGAGACTAGCTGATGATGATGGTCTTCAATACTTTAGGTGAAATTTTGGTGCTATGCAAAGACAAATCTTGCTATGAATATACAAGAAACTGCATACCTGTAAACTTAAATCTTTCACTTGCTTGTAATATCATGCCAAATAAAGCTTTATAATCATTTTATAGCTCCTCCCGATATCTAGAGCTAAAGAAAGTTTACTTTGTCTTGAATGTCTTCTGAATATTGTAAATAATATGCAGTAATGCATTTTAAGGAAGTAAAATCTGTATTTTGAATACAAGTTGTTGTTTGGTTTGGGTTTTTGTTTTGTTTTTAAGGAAATCTTCTCATATACTTTTCCATTAAAGGAGTGGCTGGAACCCTCTCAAGTAGTTTTCTAAGTATAATTTAGTATTATTATTTAGTTCAAAATGATTAAAATACATCACACAGCTATTCATGAGACATACTCATAGGTTTTGTGCCACTTTATTGCAATAGACAGGAAAGGTAAAATACCAGATCTTTAGGAAGTGGCAACACAGGAAGCACCCCAAATACCACAATATACCACAAACTAAGTGCTTTGAATTAATAACAATCACAGTGGCCTGATTCAGTGAGCTGATTAAATAACACAGCACCATCAAGGAGATAGAGTCCATCCTTCACTTTGCCTCCTACACTTGTCCTGGCCATGAGATTCTATAAGGCACATGATCTGTTCATTCAAGCTATTACTTGCTGGACACCTCCTTTAGTTAGTTTATTAATTTTTCAGAGTTTTTTGAAGTTTTCTACAGTGTTAGTAAATTGCATCAACTCATGAAAGAAGACCTTTTAACAAGTGAGCTGCTGCCCTGCTGGAAACAGGAAAAGGACTGAGGAAAAGGGTGCTCAGAAGAAGAAACATGCAATGTGAGAGCCTTCAGCAGCAGCAGGTTATCAAAGAGTCTCAGCTGTTCATAAATGTATAAACCCAAAAATTGGTCTAGCTTATTTCTTTCTGCCAGAAAGAAGAGGTATTATAATGATAACCACTAAAAGATTATGGATTCAAGATCGTTCTGAGAAGAAGAAAACTGCAGATCCACAATGAAAAAGTAGCCAAAATACTATGAATGAATAAATTACATGTGCATGAAGTATACTGCTGTAATCAAATAATTTGTATCTCACTGATAAAAGTACATCAGAGAATTTTGGGCAGAGAGAGAAAGTACATTTAAAAAAAAAAATCTAAATATTGAGTTCGGATTCATCTGCCTTTTTAAAAAAAAAAAACTCCCAGCAATATGTTAATCAAAGATTTAAAATAAAACTGTAAATAGAGAGCTGAAGCATAAATAATGGCACGTTAAAAAAAAAAATCTAAATATTGAGTTTGGATTCATCTGCCTTTTTTAAAGAAAAAAATCCCATCAAAATGTTAATCAAAGATTTAAAATTAAAACTGTAAATGCAGAGCTGAAGAACAAATAATGGCACAAACTGCATCCCACTCAAAAAATGCAGGTCTAAATTATCTTTTATCTACTGAATTTTCCACAATTAAGGATGGACTTTCAAAGCTTTATTTGTCCTTAATTTGAGCTAACCATGGCCTGCTCTTAATACAAGGCAGTCCTTTCCTTCTCCTGGCATACTTCAACATTTCCCATGCAACTGCACAAACAGTTGGATTAGGGAGCTGATCTAGATGAAGACTAACCTTACCAAAAAATAAAATCAGATTACCCAGAACATCTGGCACTAATTTTGCAGTCTCATAGTTACTACATTCAATTCCAAGATTAGGATGAAGCCATAAAAAAAAGCTGAAGCTGGAACAAAAAACATCTGAACCAGCTGTGGTCTAGACTTACAGAAGGTTTAACATACAACTAAGTAGTGTGTGTATATATATACCCCCCTATACTTATATGCTGCTGTGCTTAAATGTATTTTTTAAGCTTTATTTTCATTTTCCAGTTCAAGTCATGTTGCTGTTTTCTTACTTTTGGTTTGTGTTTTTTTTTTCCCCTGTTCTCCTTGTCTCTTTCATGAGCTTGTGATTTCTTGTCTTTAGACACTGTTGATACGGGATTGCAAAAGCTGATGTCAGTATACACTGAAGAATCATTTATCTTAAAATTAGCTTCTTCCATTGTTAAAGAACCATGCAAGCACAAATGCTTCATTTCAAGCTTATGCAAGTTTTATCCTGAAAACTATGTGCTTCATTGTCCCAGAGAAATAGAGCTGTCTTTGGTTGTTATGAACAAGGGCAGGCTCAGAAGCGTTGACACTTGACCTAGTGAGGATCCTGCAGTGTAACAGGTTGACAAATGAGAAAACAATTTGTGAAAATAAATGTCAAAATTGCATCTGCTTCAGCAGGTTTGAAGTTCTGCCCAATTTAAAATCATTCTAAGTATTCAGCTAGATTTTCCAAATGAAAACAAATTTAAAATTTTCCAAAGATCATAACATTTTTCATATTGAAATTGCTTAAACTTTGTGCAGTCATCCCTGGACAGCAATACAGAAAAATTATTTTTTGGGATAGCTAAAATCACATAGTCCTCAGTAATAAAAAAAAAACTGCATTACTTCAGATTTTAAACACAGATGTGATGTTCTGTTCACACTAATGTACACATATATATATAAATAGGTAAGATATAGAAAAGATCTATGAAAGATATATGGAGAGAGAAAGGTAAGATTTTTGCATCTCCAACAAAACACTCTTAATAGAAATTCTCCCTCAAGCACAGCACATATTGTCCAATCTTACATAAACAGAGTCCTTAAACTTCATAAAATGCTAAGCACTGGACATCAGTTCTAGCAAGGTGGAACTCTGAACAGAAAGATCCAATTGGGCATTTCAAAAGTTCAACAATTCACCATTCATTACCTCTTACAACACAAAATCTTGCACAATGGTGGAGACAGAAAACCTGACACAGAAAAGGAAAGAATGATGAACCTCAAGCTATTCACAGGCCAGGATTACAATAGGCTTTCATTTAGTAATGGACAGGAGGTAATTGCTACAATAAAGGGGAAAAAAAGTTTTAAGATGTAGCAAAAATAAATTACCAAACATAATTTTCCAAGTAGGTTCAGTTTTGATTTGCAATGGGGCCTCAGAATGAGTGCACTCTGTAAAAGTTACTAGTCAAAGTATTCCCTAGAAAATGGTTTCTTTAATTAGACTGCTAAGATACAACTGCACAGAAATCAAGTTTTATAATAAAAGTTAGATTTAGGCCACAGTGCCTAACGCTGATGAGACAATTAACAGAATTATAATATCAGAATCAAGCATGCACTTCCTTTATAATTTTATAGCACCACATTGAAAAGTTTGTACCTTTTAAACATGCAACTCCTTCTGACCCACAGGAAACAACCCAGTATCAATCTGCTGTCCATGCTACGTGCCTTCTTAGTGTGCATTCAACAACTGGCTTAAACATAATTTTCTTCTTTCAAACTTAAGTCTGTAACATTAATGTGAAATACAAAATTCCCAAAGTAGTAATTTTGTTGTCATTTGTATGGTCTATGCAATTGGCTTAAACATAATTTTCTTCTTTTAAACTTAAGTCTGTAACATTAATGTGAAATACAAAAGTAGTAATTTTGTTGTCATTTGTGTGGTCTATGTAATGGCATATGCATATGGTATAATGAAAATGGCTGTGGCAGAGACAAACCATTATAAAAATGTTTTATGGCAAATTTCTTCTACCCCTCTAAGAAAATATTACTGGAAAGCAAATAGAGGCTCTAGGAACTAAACTGAACAGTAAAGTAGCAAGTTTTGTTGCTCACTGTCATAACCAGCCTGCTTTGCATGAGCAATCTTTTATTCTTATCTGACCTCCCTGTGAAGGTGATGTCTTTCAAGCGTGGTGACAAAACTTGTTAAACTGCAAATCAAGAGATGTACAGAATTGCTGTAGAAGTAACAAAGAGCAGCTTAATGCAAAGCCTACAATTAAATTCCCAAACGAAAACCTCGCTCTAGGAAAATATTAAATAGCTCTTCTACATTGATTTTGTAAATGTGCTGCTTTACATAATCAGAGAGAGAACACACCTACATGCTTATACATTTGCTATCATTTTAAGCATTTCCTTCTCACATTCAGTTTATAAGAAAGTACTGAAAACCAATATCAAACCCATCCACTTTGGTTTTAATGATTAATGTTGTACCAAGTTTATATAAGTTCACTCTAGAAGAGTTACAGTAAACATCCATGTAAGTCATCCAGTCTTACAATCCAGAGATTAACAGATACAACAGTTCTGGGGAACATTTGGAAGCCTAATAAATTTCAAAAGGTTTAAGCTTCATCAGAAGTTTTGGGGAAGATTTCATATTTTCTTCTCTAACAGACTTCCACATTACTTTGGCTGTAGTCATTAAGAAGGGGGAGGGGGGAATCAATTAAACAACACAGCCTGTCTTTTTTTTTGCATTGCAAGTCATTAACAGACAGAAAGAACTGGTGCTAAGCCAAGACCTGCTCAATAGATCTTCAAGAGACAGTTGTTAAGAGTTACAGAAGGCAATCCTCTTCCCTACAAAAAGAAACATTTTTGCTTGACAAGGTCTCTCACAGAACTTTACATTCCTAATCTTGGTCCTACATGTTAATTTTTGCAATTCAAGTTAAAGATAGAGATAAAATCTTTATGAACAACAGCTCCAACACTGTCCCTAGAGTTCTTATTTTTGTAGTTTATCTATAGTAACTCCTCCGTTTCTTGTTCGTTAAGTGCCATATAAGCAAAGCCAACATATTAATAAAAATAACATTTCAACAGTGAGTCAAGCTAAAATATTCACAAAGTATTACAAAGCAACTCACATCCATCATATTGCAAAGCAGCAAAGAAAGAATAAAGTACAGTTCAATAGGTCCGAGGAGATGACCAAATAAATACTCACTTAACCCATTTTCCAAAGATGCACGAGAGACTGGGAAGGGAGGATCTTCATTTCTTTCATTTCAGATTTTTCCATATTGCTCCCTGAGAGTGTGTCAACTAAGGAATTTGCCTAGAATAATCATAGCTATATTGTACTAGCTCTCTGCATAGAAAAGACTTACCTACTGTTAAGCTCACATTTTGTAGATCAGCTTAACTCCAAACTCCTATTTTCTATGGAACAGCAACATCCACAGAAAAAGTTATTGTAAAATAATTAAGTTTAATTCTGCAACAACATATTCTAAGAAACAGACTCAAAACTGGTTAATTAGGTGGCAAAAAAAAGCATCATAAATTATAAAAGGAATGCAGTGGGCGCAAATCTTTTGGTTGTAGTGAGCCATACTTCTAAAATTCATCCTCAGGTCAAAGTGCAGGCATTATGGTTTTAAAGTGATGCTTGAAACACAATCAGTAAGTGATAGCTCATTAAAAATCAACATAGTCTGAAATGGCACACTTGAAAAGACTACATTAGTTCACACCTCCAGAGACTCCTTACAGAGGTATGAATCCTCCAAAACAACCCAAGAAGGGCAGATATGTAGCAGATGTAACCTTGCTGCTGTCACCCCTTTGACCAGGGAGAAAGGAACTTCATTTGCTGCTGCTTCATTGGGTACCACTGGGACAAGCCTTGAGGCTTCCTTTGACTATGGGGGAACAAAAAAGACCCGCTTCAACCAGTGACTGACTGCTCAAGTGGAAGCTGGTTCATACAGAAGAGGATGTGGTACTACAGCTAACTGGAGAAGATATGAATGCCCCAGAGCCTAAAAGCTTTTGTTTTCCTTTTTTGTAGACACTAAAAAAGTCTTTCAGTCACAAAAACTGAGATCTGCAGGCAAAAATCCTTAGGCTTTACTACAGAACTAAGAACTACTTGTGCCAATAATTAGTATTTTTAGTACTTCATATTACTTCTGTTCACATCTTGTTCGTTAACCCATCTAAAATACATCTATTCCTGTCTTAAATGTTATATAAATCTCTCTCTATACATATATATCTATGCTGAACTGACATATTCACCAAAATGACAATGGAAAAAATGTACTTAATATGTTTAAAACCACAAATATTTCAGTCTAATAACAAAATTTTATAAAGCACTCTGGGCCACAACATCCTTTTAATCTACAGTGACATTGTGACATTGAATTATGTGCAGTACTGCACCTACATCACTGAGAAATATTTAATATCATAATAGTGCTTAAAATATTATAAACTCCAGTCCCAGTTTTAAAATAGTCTGAAAGACAAAATGCAGAAAATTGAAATATTAAATGTCCCCTGAACTCATACTTAGAAGATGTGGAAATTTGGAAGACATTTTTAGCTATAAAAATGTGTAAGTAGCTCCATTAGTCCATCCTCTCCTTAAAAAGAAAAAGGAGATTTTTGTAACTTTAATTAAAAATAATGTACAGCTGTTAGAGAAAGCACATTTAACTCTTTTATTTTTAAATCAGATCTAGCTACTCTAATACATAGGTACTATTTCCAAGTGCATGTATTCCCAGACCTAGGTTAATTTTGTTGGCATTTTGAACGACTAGCACAAATGTAAAAATTATTGTTGTCAATTTTAGAAAATGTGTATGATCCTTAGGCCTGCACCTTGTAAGATGATTACAATATTTCCTGTATGATTTCAGTACTGCTGATTGTCTGAGTATTTTAAATAAATTTGGAACTTCCCCTCCACTTGAAAACTGAAACCTCCTGTGTCCTAAACATAAAAACTCAAATGGCAAATCTTCATTTAATGACAAAAAGTATTCTTGTTTCAAGTTTTTATAAACTGAGTTTTGGCTATATATCTTTTCCAGAACAAGGAGGGTTTTGTTTTCAGTGTGGAAATAGAACACTGACTGAAAAATTGTTCCTTTTTATCCAGTAAACCATTCTGTTTTCAGAGTTGCATCCACTTGTTTTACTGATAAAGACATCGTTATTCTGTTGAAATAATAATTCTAAAAAGTTCATGCCTTTAACCAAAGGTATTAAAGCACACATAAAAGGGGCTCTATCTAATAGACTTCACATCACAAAACCAGAAGAACCTAACTCTCCAGCAAATTTAAAAAGCATTACAACCTGATCTGATGTTAAACCATGTCATTCTAACAGCAGTGATGAGAAAATACTAGGTAGTCATGAATTCACTACAGGTAAAAAGTTGTCAGTTTCTTTCCAACACGTTTTCACAAGGACACACACAAAATTTGTATTCTTGCTAACTGTTTGAATGTTTTCAAGATGATCTGAAGTCATCTGTTAACATGAAGCCACAGCTAACTTCAGGGTTCATAAGCTACAGCTGTATGGTAGAATGGTGGGGCTGGAGGTAGAATGGGTCTCCTTCTACACACAGTGTAGAACACTTCAGGAATGACAGGATTTAGGATATGCTCAGCTCACTTTATTACATGATGCTCTTAAATGCATCAAAGAACAAGATCATTCCTAAGCTCTGAATTATTACCAGTGAGCTGCAGTTAAGGATAAGAAGTGTTGCTGAGTTTTGCATAATGCTTGCTGTCACAAGTAAGCACTGCTTTGCCATTCTTCTAAAAATGTCATTTAAGGGTTTCAACAGTTCTGCTAAACCTAGACTGCAAGTGCCATGCTTGAATCTATTTTTTTGGATGTATGCCCAACAATAAATGATCCACAATGATCTGAGGACAGCACTCTCATCCAAGAACTTAATCAGATTAATGATGTATTTGTTTTATAAAAAATGAATAACATTAAGCTTGAGAATACCTAATTTACATATTAAATGGTTGAAGGGGACAAAAAAATACTAGTGGTTTTATAAAATTAAGATTACAAAATTGACTATTGTCTTGAAAATCTGCTACCAAATTGCAGAGTTGCAAAATAATAAATAAGTGTTCATTAGCAGTGTTTATGTAAATTCTGAGTCAATGTTTAGTTGTTCAAAAGACTTAATGATGTTTACATTTACAAAGAATTTATTAAGACCAATGCTGATATCACAACATAGCAATGGCAGTAACACCAACATTACATACAGAAGTTTCCAGCTCTTTTGACATAAAGAATAGAATTGTTTAAAAAAATTTTACCACAAACTTTAAATGCTGAAGCAAGTGCTAAGAAGGAGAGATGTGAAAGCGGCAGTGACACTGTTTGCATTGGCTTTACTTTTATATAAAGTAAACTGAGAGGCCTAACAGAATGAATTAAATTATACAAAACTGACAGACCTTATCGGGCTAAAGATACAAAAAGGTTTGTTAATCATAGAATCATAGAATTCTTTAGGTTGGAAGGGACCTCCAAGATCATCAAGTCCAACCATTGAGCCATTAGGGCTCTAAAGTTCTCTGCTCAAACAGATCAGAATCTGTCAGGGCTGGAAGGGACCACAAGGATCCCCCAGTTCCAACCCCTCTGCCATGAGCAGGGACACCTCCCACTAGATCAGGCTGCCCAGAGCCTCCTCCAGCCTGGCCTTAAAGACCCCCAGGGATGGGGCCTCAACCACCTCCCTGGGCAACCCATTCCAGGGGCTCACCACTCTCATGGGGAAGAACTTCTTCCTCACATCCAGCCTGAATCTGCCCACTGCCAGCTTTGCCCCATTCCCCCTAGTCCTGTCGTTACTCGATAGCCTAAAAAGTCCCTCCCCAGCTTTCTTGTAGGCCCCCCTAAGATACTGGAAGGCCACAATAAGGTCCCCTCGGAGCCTTCTCTTCTCCAGACTGAACAGCCCCAACTCTCTCAGCCTGTCCTCACAGCAGAGCTGCTCCAGCCCTCGGATCATGCTCGTGGCCCTTCTCTGGACACGCTCCAGCAGCTCCACGTCCCTCTTGTAATGGGGGCACCAGAATTAATATTCCTTACTGATTTCTTCTGCATTCCAGATACCACTGTTTCTCTACCAACTTCATTGTTTCATAAAAATATTATAATTATTAACAAGCTTTTCAAGAAATAGAAGACTAGTTCCCCTAATAATGGATCAGTCTGCACGTGAGTTACGTAATTATTTGGGAATATGATTTATAAGCACAAAATATAGCATTCTTGTTTTGCAACACCAAGCGTACGTTAACTGTTTGAACTGCACACTGGTAGAGCCTCTCTATTTCCAGATCCCAGTGGGTTAAACCCTGCCCACAGGAAAACAATGAGACAAACAAAATAAGCAGTAGATGTAACAGGCTGAAGATCAGGCTGGCATTTGCCATCTGGCATGGTAAATCTAGGCTCTGTTGTCATACAACAAGTATTATGTCCCATTCCAAAGACTTGAAGAGAAATTCCCTCTGCCTTTATGCAATAAATATTTTCATTTGACTAAACAGACTCTCGCCTGGGCAAACAAACTTTTGTAATGAACCAAGATGGTCCAGAAGCATACGTGTGATTCAGGACACCCCTGGAAACATTCCTAGGTCTTGCAAAGGACATGGCAGATATGCAACTGCAACCCAGTCTGAAGTATCAGGCAGTAATTTCTAACAGACTGTTAGAAGAGCAAGAAACATCTTCCTGTTTGCATGACCCCTAACAATTTGATATGCCTCATTAAAGATATTAGAATAGGAATGCTTGCAAGTATTGCCTCCAAAGAGCAGGACCTCAGAAAGTAAATACAATAAAACAACCCTTCCTTCCTTTCCAGTGAAGGAATGAGGGAAGTATTCATAAAAGCAGATGCTAGCAGACTAGCTCTTCCAATGACAGACTATCTTCAAACCCAGAAGAAGAAAACAAGATGTGAGTTGAGTTTCTCCTTAAGAGGAAAAGGTGGGAATTGGAAATCTATGACTTACATGAAGATTTCAACAAACTTGCTTCCCTACTGATGTACAAAACTCAAATTGTTTGGCACTTCTATTGAAAATCCAGGCCTACAACTGAGTAGAATAGGAACAGCAATTGCTGGCAGACTTGTATCAACAGAGCCCAGCAGTTGGCTCTATTTCAGCTCCTATCTAATCCTTATATTATACTACGCTCATCACCACAGTATGTGAATTCCCACTAATGTGATGTTATAGGTAAAAAACAAAGCCCACAGCAAAATACTTGCAACTCAGGAAGTACACAATTAATATTCCAGCACAGACCTAACTGTGTGCCAACACTCCCCGCCAGTCTTCGTCTGTGAGTTTATGCTAGTTATATTTCTCAAGTAGGTCACAATGTGATATTAATCCATATGCTCTGACTGATAAATTGACAGCCTACCACAAATGGGACACAGACTTCAACACAGCTTCTACACGTCAAACTAACATTTGTGTATATATACGTTTGCCAGTTAATACATTTGTTCTACTGCAGTCTCAGCCTAGGAACATTTTTCACAGTGAGATTTAAAAAAAATTGTACATTCTTTTTAACTTAATACTGTCTATGACAGTCTCGTGTTCTTATATCTAGATTTTTGTTTCCTCCTTCAGATGCAAAAAATTAACCCAACTTGCTCAGACAAGAATTCAACATCAACCTCATAACGTTTCATATCATAGATCAAAACAGGTCTGTTGCACCTGCAGTTGGTCCATAAAAAGTGTAAACACATAAAAAAGAAAACTATGCCAATTATATCAGGGCTACAAAGATGATGAGGGGAGTGGAGCATCTCCCTTATGAGGAAAGGCTGAGGGAGCTGGGTCTCTTTAGCCTGGAGAAAAGGAGACTGAGGGGTGACCTCATCAATGTTTACAAATATGTAAAGGGTGAGTGTCAGGAAGATGGAATTAAGCTTTTTTCAGTGATGACCTATGATAGGACAAGGGGTAATGGGTGCAAATTGGAGCATAGGAGGTTCAAGGTGAATATCAGGAAAAATTTTTTCCCTGTGAGGGTGCCGGAGCACTGGAACAGGCTGCCCAGAGAGGTTGGGGAGTCTCCTGCACTGGAGTCATTCAAAACCCGCTATACAAGCAGTTGTCCCAACAGGAGATGTTTTCCAAACTATTTTCACTCTACCAGTTTTGTAAACCAAATCCTGTGATGCAACTACTGCTACAACAATCTTAAACAACTTCTGCTTTCATCTCCTTTTCATCTAGCTAATACCCTCCAGAATCTGTTTCCCTGTTGGAAAACCCACTATGCTTACCACACTGGAATAGTGCCATGTACTGGGCATAAGGGGCTGGAAACAGGTAACAGGATCTAGGAAAGAACTGTGTGGGACAAGGCAGTTAGAGTCACCCCGAAAGCTGTGGGACCAACCCATTCCCCCTCCCCAAATTCAATCAAAGGAGCACACAGGGCTTCTGCTCAGGCATCTTCTAAGAAAGAGTAGCAGCTGCTGGAGTAGAAGAAATGGAGATGTGGAAGATGATGTTGATAGGAATGGGTTTGGGAGGCCCTCAGAAGAAGGATGGAGTGTGGGCAAGCCACATTGAAGCCAGTACACACCCATAGCAGCAGACATTATTAATAAAGCTGTTAAAACTTAACTTACAAAGTGAGAACAAACATGTAACGTCTAAAAAGCAGCAATAATCATGCTTCTTGATGCAGTCTTCATATGGTTTATTTTCACACAGAACTGTACTCCAGTGAAAGGTATTGGACCCTGAAGAACCTGAAAGTGTTCCAGTC